>NC_056001.1:34424124-34567577 GCF_018446385.1 Zingiber officinale
CCGCAGCAGTTAATCGTGATCGGGGATCTTCATCCGACGAGGCGCTCGTGCGAGACAACAGAAAAGGCAAGGCCACCCGAACGGACGTTTCTCCCGAGCGGAGCAACCGGCAATTTTCAGAGGCCATCCCGCGGGACCCTCTGCCAAAGCATTATATTCCACCAACGATCGGGGAGTACAACGGAACCACCGATCCGGACGACCATCTGGGTAAGTTCGACAATACAGCTACCCTACATCAATACATAGATGGAGTAAAGTGCCGGGTGTTCCTGACCACCCTCTCGGGATCGGCGCAACGATGGTTTCGGAGGCTGCCGGACGGATCCATCACAAGTTTCAAAGACTTCCGCACGGCCTTCCTCCACCACTTTGCAAGCAGTCGGCGTTATCAGAAGACTAGTGTCAGCCTATTCACCATTAAGCAAGAGCCTAGGGAGCCGCTCAGAGCGTACATCCAACGGTTCAACCGAGTGGCCATGGATATTCCAACGGCCACCTCAGAAACGATGATGAATGCGTTCACGCAGGGCCTCGTGGATGGTGACTTCTTTCGTTCGCTCATTCGGAAGCCGCCCTGAGACTACGATCATATGTTGCACCGGGCCAATGAATACATCAATGTGGAGGAAGCCCAGGCGGCCCGAAGAAAAGAAGTTTCAAGTCAACCCCTGCCGAGCGGAAGCCTCACACTGCTCATCAACCACCCAGAGGACCGCGAGCTGAAGCAGCCCGCCCCCAGCAACAGGCAAGATCCCATGCCATTCAAGAAGTATCTGCCGAGCGGCCCAAACCAAAAAATAAGGTATGGACCCCAATGTTTTGCTCATTCCACCGGACGGACACGCATAACACAAGAGATTGCCGGAGCCTTCCCCTGATCGCCCACCCCGTGCCCCGGAGTGGCCACCGTCGATCGCCATCATCCGACAGGCGACAGCGACACCGTGAGGCCGATCGAAGATAGTCTCCCGAGCGGTATCGTCCTCAGAGGCACGAGGACAATCCCCGGGTGTCTAAGGAACGGCCTAGGCCGTCCGCTCGAGAAGAAGAAAATAAAAGTAACACTTCCCGATGCGAAATCAACATCATCGCTGGGGGGCCGACCGGAGGCGACTCCAACAGAGCAAGTAAGGCAAGCGTCAGACAACTTTAGATCCATGCAGTCGGCTGTAGCCAAGAACGGGCGAGCGGTCCCGAAATCAGTTTCGGGCCCAGGGACTTGGAAGGAGTCGAAGTGCCACATGACGATGCTCTCCTCATCAAAGCGGTAATAGCTAACTATACTATTCACAGCGTTTTCATCGATACAGGAAGCTCGGTCAATATTATATTCAAGAAGGCCTTCGACCAACTGCAAATAGATCGAGTCGAGCTGCTGCCCATGACAACCCCCCTCTACGGGTTTACGGGTAATGAAGTTCTGCTGGTCGGACATGTCCGACTGGCTATTTCGCTGGGAGAAGAGCCGCTCAGAAGGACGCGGACGACAAACTTCGTCGTGGTCGACTCTCCCTCAGCATACAACGTCATCTTGGGGCGATCGGCGCTCAGCGAGTTCCGAGCGGCCGTCTCCACCTTCCACCAGAAAATCAAGTTCCCGGTGGAAGATAAAGTGGGAGAAGTGCAAGGAGACCAGCTGGCAGCTCGGCGATGCTACGTCGAGATGGTACGAGCTGAAGCTAATTCCGCTCGGAAGTCGCCACGGATCGAGGTAAACGCCATAACCAAAAAACCACCCTCTTTGGTGTATGAAGAAAAAGAGGAAGTGCAGATTCATCCAACCCGATCGGAGGCTACCACATTCATTGCGGCCGATCTGGAGGCAAGCCAGAAAGAGGAAGTGACAAATGTCTCCAGAGAAACCGTGATGTCTTCGTATGGTCAACACATGAGCTGCCCGGAATTTCGCCAAGTATAGTGTAGCACGAGCTCCACGTCCGACCGGACGCTCGGCCAGTGAAGCAAAGGAAGAGGGACTTCAGTGCCGAACAAAATGCCATCATCCGAGCGGAGGTCGAGAAACTCCTGGAGGCCGACCACATACGCGAGGTCCAGTTCCCGAGCTGGCTGTCGAACGTGGTACTAGTCTCCAAACCGGGCAACAAGTGGAGAGTTTGCATCGATTTCCGGGATCTCAACAAAGCATGCCCAAAGGATTTTTATCCTCTGCCCTGGATCGATCAACTGGTGGACTCCACAGCCGGCTGCGAGTTGATATGCATGCTCGACGCCTATCAGGGCTACCATCAAGTGTCGCTCGCCCGAGAAGATCAAGAGAAGGTCAGCTTCGTTACAGCCAATGACACTTACTGCTACAATGTGATGCCGTTTGGACTGAAGAACGCGGGAGCAACTTACCAGCGCTTGATGAACAAAGTGTTCAAGGAGCAGATCGGGTGAAATTTGGAAGTATATGTGGATGATATTCTCATTAAGTCCATCCGAGCGGCCGACCTCTTTAAAGACATGGAGGAGACTTTCCGAACGCTGAGGAAGTATGGAGTTAAGCTGAATCCTCAAAAGTGTCTGTTCGGAGCAAAAGGCGGACGTTTCTTGGGATATATAGTGACCGAGCGGGGCATCGAGGCAAATCCCAGCAAGGTGAAAGCATTACAAGATATGCCGCCCCCAAAAAATCTGAGGGAAGTACAGCGCTTAACCGCTCGGATAACAGCATTGTCCAGATTCATCTCGAAGATGGCCGATCGGAGCCTCCCGTTTTTCAAAATCTTGCACAAAGCTACTAAGTTTCAGTGGGATGTAGAATGCGATCGGACGTTTGAAGAACTGAAGACATATCTGAACTTTTTGCCCGTGCTAGCCAAGCCAGCCGTAGGTGAGCCGCTCTGTATCTATTTATCTTCAACCGAGCAGGCAGTAGGCTCAGCATTAGTGAGGGCGAGCGGAGAAGAACCTGTGTATTTCTTAGGCCATATTTTAAAAGACGTTGAATCTCGCTACACCGGACTTGAGAAGCTGGCTTTTGCTTTGGTCCTCGCCGCTCGGAGACTTCATCCTTATTTCCTAGCACACATAATCATCGTCCGGACGAATAGCCCATTGGGGAGAGTGCTGCTGAACCCAGAAGCGTTCGGACGGCTCATCAAGTGGACAACGGAGTTGAGTGAGTTTGATATTCAGTATCAACCCCGGTCGGCGATAAAGGCGCAGTCCTTGGCAAATTTTGTCACCGAGGTGCAAAACCCCGAGCCCGAAGCTATGTGGAAAATTTTAGTGGATGGGTCGTCCACTCGGCTCGGAAGCGGAATTGGGGTGTTATTGCTCTCTCCACAGGAAGAACGGATGCATCTATCCGTCCAGCTGGAATACATAGCCACAAAAAACGAAGCGGAGTATGAAGCCCTCATAGCCGGCTTGCAGGCAACCCGCCATGTAGGAGCCGGCCGGGTGACAATCCATTCGGACTCCCAGTTGGTCGCTCAGCAACTCTCGGGCACTTTTGAGATTAACAACGCTCGGCTCAAGCTCTACGTTGAAGCCTTCGAAAAGCTCAAGGCAAATTTCAGAGAGGTCATTATCCAAAAGATACCCCGAGCGGAGAACCAGGCTGCCGATGAGTTAGCCAAACTTGCAAGTTCAATATCACCGGTCGTCATACAACAGCCAATTGAACAAGTATCCATGGTGACGCATATCGACCGAATGGAGGGCCTCACTTTCCCGAATGACTGGAGGACAGCCATCGTGGAGTTTCTCCGCTCGGGTGCAACACCGTCCGATCGGGAGGCAGCCCAGCTATTGAGGAGGAGAGCCGGCCGGTTCACACTCGTTAGAGATCAACTCTTCAAGAAGGCCTTCTCCCGCCTACTTTTGAAGTGTGTGAGCTCGGAAGACGCGGAATACATCCTCCAGGAAGTGCACCAAGGGTCGTGCGGTGGACATCCGGGCGGACGATCACTGGCCAGGAAGATCTTGCTGGCCGGATATTTCTTGCCAACCCTGCAAGCAGACGCCGCTCGGACCATCGCCACGTGCCTCTCCTGCCAGAAATACCACAATGTCTCCCACCGACCGGCGGATGAAATGAAAGCATCTACAGTCTCCCGTCCGTTCGATCAGTGGGGAATGGATATTGTGGGTCCGTTCCCTATGGCGACCGATCAGCGGAAGTTTCTTCTAGTGGCGGTCGACTACTTTTCCAAATGGGTGGAGGCCGAGCCGCTGGCGAAGATCACCGAGCAAATGGTCAAAAAGTTCATCTGACAACATATAATCTGTCGGTTCGGCATTCCTCGCCAGCTCGTATCTAATAACGGACGACAGTTCGTAGGGAAGCAGCTCGAAGAATGGTGCGAAAGTTATGGCATCGAGCAACACTTTACTTCCGTGGCGTATCCCCAGAGCAATGGCCAAGCGAAAGTAGCCAACCGGGAGATTCTTCGCATTCTTAGGGCTCGGCTCGACCACATGGGAGGAAGCTGGGTGGACGAGCTGCCAGGTGTCTTATGGGCTATCCGCACGACACCGAAGGAGGGAACGGGAGTTACGCCGTTCCATTTAGTCTACGGTGGCAAAGCAGTCATCCCAGTTGAAGTCGGCATTGAGTCCGTCCGGATCCAGAATTATGGTGATGACAACGCCGAGCGGAGGAACCTGGAGTTGGACTTGATCGATGAAGAGCGAGCCAAGGCATCCGTCCGGCTGATGGCGTACAGGCAAAGAATGAAGCAGAACTACAATCGGCGCATGATCCCTAGAGCGTTCCAAGTCGGCGACCTAGTCTGGAAGAAAGTAAAGTCGGTTGGCGACGTTGGCAAGCTGGTGGCTCCTTGGGCGGGTCCCTTCAAAGTCATCGAAAAACTCTGCTCGGGTGCTTATTATTTGGAAGATGAGGACGGACGGCGGCTGGATTGACCATGGAGCGCAAATCATCTCCAGCCGTACCGAGCTGGGTGAGAGGTGCGCTGATGTAATTCATTTTGTGTATCTCTTGGTCGCCTGTGTTCTCTTAATGCAGGAAGCAAAATGATAAGATAAACGCATTTGGCAATCTTCGCCGAATGAAAGTGTTGAAATTAGCCTTAAAGGCCGTCGAGCTCCGACGTTAAAAATCGAGAGTCGAGCCGGCGACTATAAACCCTCCGAGCGGAAGACCGTCGAGCTCCGATGTTAAAAATCGAGAGTTGAGCCGGCGACT
Source organism: Zingiber officinale (assembly GCF_018446385.1). Lineage (NCBI taxonomy): Eukaryota > Viridiplantae > Streptophyta > Magnoliopsida > Zingiberales > Zingiberaceae > Zingiber > Zingiber officinale. The sequence continues at coordinate 34,429,286 of NC_056001.1, forward strand.
ATAAACCCTTCGAGCGGAAGACCGTCGAGCTCCGACGTTAAAAATCGAGAGTCGAGCCGGCGACTATAAACCCTCCGAGCGGAAGATCGTCGAGCTCCGACGTTAAAAATCGAGAGTCGAGCCGGCAACTATAAACCCTCCGAGCGGAAGACCGTCGAGCTCCGACGTTAAAAATCAAGAGTCGAGCCGGCAACTATAAACCCTTCGGCCGGACGAATGCAATAAAGATGTTTCGCGGGTGAGTCGTTTAGTCGATCGGCCAAGTACCCAAAAGTACTTCGTCAACGTCCAACGAACAACTTCTTTTGTCGAGACATGATATATTAAGCCGAGTGGAAAAGCTACGCAAAATACTTCGTAAAAATCCCTTTCGAACACAAGAGAGGTGTGACAAGAGGCGAGCGGACGGCATGCATATTGATTAGCAAAAGAAAAGGCAAGTAAAAGGATAGCATTAAAGAAATTAAGGCCGAGTGGCCAGATTACAAAAAGGGATAGTTTTTTGGCCGAGTGGACGAATAACATGCAAACTTCTATTCTAAATACTCGTAGAGATCCTTCGGGATATTGTTGAGGAGTGTTGCTTGGTCCTGAGCGGGGATAACGACGGAATCGGGAAGTTGCCCTTTGGACTTCAAATATTCTGTCGTGGCATTCATGGCAAGTTCAAAGGCCATGTCATCCGCTCGCAAACTTTCTCCGAAAATTCGACCGAACGGATGTAATTCTGTCTTAGGGCGGCGACCCGGCTTGGCTCGACCTCTTGATATTCTTTAAGTGCCGCTCGGGAAGCATCGACGGCTGCCTGGTGTTCTTGTAAAATAGCCTCGAGTTTCGTCACCTCATCCGAGCGGGCAGTCTTCTCGCTGGCCAGTTGGTCCATCAGCTCTTTAACTTTTTGCTCCAGCCCCCGAGCCTCTACATTCTTCTTCTCCAGATCGGAGATAGCCGTGTTCTTCCGCTCGGTCGCCAGGCTTATCTTGCGATCCAGTGATTTATTCACGTGATCAAGTTCGGCCAGATTGTGAGCCTGGTCGGCAGTCTTCTTCCGTTCGACCTCCAACAGATTTTGAGTCTTTTTGAGCTCCTTCTGCAGCTCGGCATATGATGGGCCTTGGGAAGGAGCGCCGCCCGAACTCCGTAGTCTTTTGAGCTCCTCGTCCACCATGGCGAGCCGATTGGAGACAACAATCTCCTCCACCCATCTCTGAAAAAAGAAAAATTATTAATAGTCGATCGGGAGGAATGCATAAAAAGCTTAGGAAGAAAATGCACTTACCCTCGTGGCCTGCTGCATGTGGCTGTTGGCCAGGTTGCTGAGGGGAATCATCGCCACGCGCGCCCGAGCGTCGGCCCACATTTCGGCTAGAGGCCCTTTCAAAGTGATAGTGTGCTCGGGCGCGGTAGGCCGATCGGCTTCAGGCATTAATTCCTCAGTGGGGAGATGCAGGGAGACCCGGATAGTGCGGCGCCGACCGGGGGTCGTCTGGGCGGAAGCCGGAGAAGGATCGGAAGCCGGCGTAGAGAACTGGGACAAAATTGTGGAACGCTGGACTTGGCGGTGAGCGGGCGGAAGGACGCTGACTGGAACGACCTCAAGAGGGTCCGCCGACGCATCCAATTGCGATAGGGTTCGATCAGACGATATCACCTCTACCGCTGGAGTTTTTCCCCGAGAATCAGCGGTGGTCCGCTCGGAAGGATGGACCGCAGATGTAGCCGAGCGGAGTGGTGTCTCCCGTGCGGTGCCGCTTTTGTCGGGGGAGTCGTCCTTCCTCTTGAGCCGAGCCTTCCTCCCGGGCGGAAGGCTCTCGACTAGCAGTTGGGCCAGCCGCTGGCTCCGGGAGAGAAGCCTGAGCGGCTGACTCCCCTGCATTAGTATCGCTCTCTTCTTCATTAGAGCCGACCGACTGGATGCCAAGCGTCTCCATTTCTTTGGCCACCACGGCTTCGAGCACCGCCGCCTTCCTCTTCAAAATTCCAGCCATCACCGACTCCATGACAATGTTTGCTGCAAAGGAAAACAGAGAAAATCAGTTAGCAATTAAAACGAGTGCACAAAGTAAAATTCTTACCGAAGCCGCTCGGAAGGGGGGTCCTGATCGGACTCAGACCGAATATATACATCACCCCTTCAGGCAGGAATTTGTTGATGTCAAACCTTAGACCGGCCAGCATGTTGGCAGCATGAAGATAGGTGAGGTTGGTGGTCCGATCTGCCACTTCGTTAGGAAGGGGGCCCGCTCGGGCATACGAAGGTAGAAGTAGAATTCTTTCCAATGCTTATTGGAAGAAGGAAGTTTATTGAAGAAAACTAAACCGGGACGAGCCTGGAACATATATGTGCCCAGCTCGGACTGTTTAGGGTAATAAAAATAATAGAAAACCTCCGGTCGGAGGGGGATGTGGTGGATTTTGAACAGGACAACGACGCCGCATAAAAGACGGAAAGTATTGGGGACTAGGCTTCTGAGCGGAATGCCGAAAAAATTGCAGACTTCAACGATGAAGGGATGAATGGGAAATCGCAGACCGGTTGTGAACTGGTCGCAGAAAACACAAAAGGCTCCACGCGGCAGTTTGTGAGGCCGAGCGGAGGAAGTGGGTAAGATAATTTCGAAGTCAGATGGGATGTCAAAATTATCCATCAAAATATTGGCGTCGCGCCGATCGAAGCGCGACTCCATGGTAGTATACCATGGGCCGAGGGCTTGGTCTAGAGGTTGGGAGGAGCTATCCATTGGCCGAGCGAACGAAACCAAAAAAGACGAAAGGCAGAGGATAAAAGAAAGATGATGGCAAACGAAACAGTGCCCCGAGAACAAAAACTCGGGAAAGAAACGCAAAGAAACACGAACCACAAGAACTAAAGATAGAGCAGAGGAAGAGCCTTATAGTGAACAAGGAGGATCGAAGAAAGAACGCCGGAGATCGTCGGAGAACAGAAGAACAGGGTCGCCAGAATGCTGAGAGCGAGAAGCTATGGAGCACGTGAGAGCAGAAATGCAGCGAAGGAAGAAAACAAAGCCTTTATAGGGTGGAGCCCGAGCGGCCTCCACCGTCGGATTCAGGTCGCGAGAATCGGAGCACGCATCGCACCGTTCATTTTGAACCGCCTTGATCCCGTCAGAATACCACGCCGCCGTAGTACAATGACGGCAGCATCGCCATGTGGCATTCAGCCACTGGAACGCATTTAATGAGCACATGCTCGACCTTAATGATAGAGATTGGCGAAACTTTCGAAAAGATACCGAGGAGGGTTGGCGTTGACTGGCGTTTTAGCTGCCCCCGTGGGAGCCGAGCGGAGGACAGTTGCTTATGGACGCCGCTCGGCGAAACTGATGGTCCAGTCAGTCGGACTAATCGCCTCCTTCGACTAGACTTGAAGGTGAGGCAAGTGATCCGGCGGTAACGACGGGGGACCCCCTTTGAGGGAAGTCAACGCCACGTGGAGGTCAAAGGTCAAACGGCCAACCGGAGAAGGGGATGCCGACCGGAGAAGAGGATGCCGACCGGACGAGTGGGATCCTAGCGGAAGCAAAGACACCCCGGCGGGGAGTCGAGGTTCCGACGCTCATGTTGAGCAAGGTCGTATGGCCGAGCGGGTAGCCCGCTCGGCCGACGACATAAAGTAGCAATACTACGAACAGTCTCCACAGAGCACACAACCTGGGAATCTCCCGAGCGGACCAGCACATACGACCGGCCGGACGTGAGGGGATTGTCGATCGGACGGGCGCTCGACATGGAGTAAAAAGAGACAAAAGGACAAGGAAACATCTTCTGACAGCGGGTATGTTCAACGACCAGGCCATACGCAGGATCTTAAGACAGAGGGTTCCTCTGTCCCATCAGAGATGTGCTCTGACTGTAGCAGTATGATGTCGGGTAAGCTCTTCTAACAAGCCCATACTGGGGTATGGTTAGAGGACACGTATTCGCCTCGGTATGTGTGCGTGAGCCTCTTCACAGCTCTATATAAGGGGCCTCACACTTCGCCCGAGGTACGCATTCTCGCATATTCAGAGCCACTTTCTCGTCTTCCTCTTGCCTGACTTGAGTGTCGAAGGGTCGTCGCCGGGAACCCCTTCCCGGCCCGACTTCTTTGCAGGTTCGCCGGAGCTCCATACGGCCGGTCAGAGACCCACGTCATCAGTTCGGAGAGTGCCATGTGCCCAGCGTCCATCGATTCAGTGTTCGGACAGGATCACTTTATAAATAAAAGACTACGATAGGGACCGAGAGGAGGAATTGGTTTTGGTCTCCCGATGAAAGTAAGCTTCCCGTGTTCGCCCCGAACACCCAACTTAATTTGATTAATAATAATTCATTCCACTAAAGAATTATTATTGAACTACCGCACCAATCTCAAATTACATTTTGGGCTCCTTCTTATTATGAGTGTGTTAATCTCCCTGTGTTTAAGATGTCGGATGCCCACTAATTAATTGAGTTACTGACAACTCACTTTAATTAATATCTTAGTCTAGGAGTAGTACCACTTAACCTTATTATCTGTCGGACTAAGTCCACCTGCAGGGTTTAACATGACAATCCTATGAGCTCCTCTTGGGGACATTATCAACCTAGATTACTAGGACACAATTTCCTTCTATAATCAACAACACACACTATAAGTAATATCATTTCCCAATTTATCGGGTCTATTGATTTATCCAGCTAAATCTCACCTTTTGATAAGTCAAAGAAATAAATACTAAATATATGTACTTGTTATTATATTAGGATTAAGAGCACACACTTCCATAATAACTAAGGTCTTGTTCTTTTATTAAGTCAGTATAAAAAGAACTTACCTTAAATGGTCTTGCTCAATACACTCAGAGTGTACTAGTGTAATTTATCAGTCAAGATAAACTAATACCTAATTACACTGCGACTATTCCAATGGTTTATTTCTTTCCATCTCAGTCGTGAGCTACTGTTTATGATTTATAAGGAATTGATAACATTATCTTCTGTGTGTGACACCACACACCATGTTATCTACAATATAAATTAATTGAACAACTACACTTAGCATAAATATAGACAATTTGACTAATGTGATTCTTATTTCTAAGTAAATATTTATACAAAAAAGCTAGGCTTTTAGTATACATTCCAATAATTACCACACCAAATGCCCAAAGAAGAAAGAGATCAAAAAGTTGGCGCATTTAAAGAAGGAGGAGAAGAAGTGGAGGAAAAATGGAGGCTCATGTCAAGGGGGAGCTCCAAAGGTAAAGGGTAAGGTAAACCCTAATTTAAATTTGAAGTCAAATTTAAATTCCTCCATGCATGCTAGAAATAATTGCTATTATTTACCCATGCATAATTTTGTCTTTAGATATCATGATAGAAATAGGGTAAAGGTAGATCATAACCCTAGGAGATCTATGCATGATAAATCTAGGCATGATAGACCTAAGGAGAACCAAGACATTAATCCCAAGAAGGGGAGACATATGCCTAGAAACGGTAGGTCTAGGAATGTCCATGGTGGACATGTTGACTCTAGGTTTAGGAACCTAGAAAGGGAAAATCAAGATTTGAAGGCAAAGCTTAATAAATTAAAGAAAACCCTAGAAAGATTCAATGTTAGATCTAAGGGTTTAGGTACGATGTTGGGTAGTCAAAGACCCAACAATGAAAGATCGGGTTTGGGATACCGATCTAATGTCTCCAAGGCTAAGGGAAAGTCCTATGCTAGGGTTGCATATGATTATAGCAAGGAGAAGCCAATAAATGACAAGAGAAAGCCATTTAAAGGTAAGGTTAAGTTAACCAAGGACAAAGAGTCCAAGGTTAAAAAGGTTAGGTTTGTAGGCCAAGTGTCACCGAAGGTGCACTGATGTGGCCTAGTGATAACCATGATTTTGGCTATATTATCTTGATTTATAATGCATGTTTTAAATGATATTTTCATAGCTTAAAGTCATATTTACTCTACATTTCATAATTTCATTTTATCTTAGACTTAATTACAAATTGGCTTATTATCATGGTATTTGGTGCTAATATTTGATTCTTATTTTGTAGGCATCAAAAGGGTCATGGACACGATTAGATTGGACCACACTTGGGCTCAAATCTAGGGCTAAACGAAGCGATCAAGCCTTGGAGTGTTTTGGACCATCCATTGAAGATCAAGCAGATCTGGGCCATCCGTTGAAGATCTGGTCAATCCAACCTAATGAGAAGCACATCTCAGCCGTTGATGAAGATCTAGAGCTTTCTATTCCGATCTGAGACATCTCCACCGTTGATCAAGCCTGAATTAATCTGGACCGTCCGATCATATTTGAAAGGGGTATAAAGGCTTTGAGAAGCTACAGTGCAAGGTCGGGCTCGACTTTGCGACATTTCCATAGTAGCTTCATCTTCCTCTTCCTCGCGGCCGAGTTCCCTTTCCACAAACTAGATTCGAGCTTCTTCTTCTTCAACGACGGCGATCCTAAGCGGTCGGCGTTCACTTTCCGGCGTTCAGAGAGCAATCGAGGGAGGTCTCCAGTTCGCGATTGGGTTCTGTTTCATCTCCGCAAACCCGATCAAGGGAGGTTCCAGATCGGCGTTGTTCGCTTCCACCAAAGCTTCAAGGGATGTCTTTGGGAGCTACTGGCCCTTTTCGGATTTCCATACCACAGCAAATCTGGGTCAATTTGGCCAGTTGATCTGGATTGTAAAATCACAGAATTCTCCTCTGTTTCTTCGGATGGTGAGTTTATCAGTCGAATGTGAGCTTCAAGGGAGGTCTCCAGGAGCTGTGAGCATTCCCTGATAATAGATGGAAGCTTGGTTAATTGTAGTTGGTTGCCCGAAGGGTGTTTTCCAGAGGTTGCTTTGTTTTACAGAAGATTGGAAGAGTTGAGTTCGGGATTGGGTTTATGGAATGCTAGGGTTTTGATTTTCTTTATCTTTGTCTTTAATTTGTTCTCAAACCTTGCTCAGATCCTCAGATCTGATCCTTTACTTTGCTATCTTGATTTGTTTGAGTTTTTTTATGCAATTCTGTTTTGATTTTCTTACTTGAAACCCCAGATCTGATTTCTGATTTGAAACTCTGATTCCTTAAGGTTTCTGCAATTATAGTAATGTTAGCTGCTAGTTTAGTTTGCAATTTTTTTTTTACTTGGAATTCTTAGTTTCAGTTTCTATAAGTTAGAGTTAGTTTCAATTCATGAATTTAGGAAATATTTGTTTGATTCCTTGGATGCTGAGGTGGTTGTTAATGAGCTTGATTGGTGAATGAATCACTTTAACTTTTCATTGTTTAACTTAGTGGTATGTAATTGATTGTTAGTGAGAAGTGAAGACTTGGTGGTTGAGTTAAGTGTTGAATTTGAGTGTGATTATGAATGTATGTTATTTCAGTTCATGCAAGTTGAGCTTAATTTCAAGACTTGAATGTAGAAAACTCTTGTTTTAGTTATTGTATCTTTTGTTACAGTGATTGTTGATTGAAGATGTGAGAATTGCATTATATGATTTAATGATGAATAAGAATATGAATTTAATTGATGTTTATTTGATGAGAAGGAAATGGATCATGTTTAGATGAGAATGAACCTTATTTGATCATATTCTTTGATCTTGTTGATGTAATAATTCAATTTGAATCAATTCTAGATATGTACACACTTACTAGTTATCCTTGGAAAAATACAACTTGGGACTTGTTGCTACAACACTTGTCTTAATTTTAATGAGTTTCAATAATAATTAATTTGGAGCGCCTCGTGACATGCAAAAAGGCCAACACCAAATTTTGGCGCCGTTGCCGGGGATCGAACTAGTAATGTGTGTTTATTTTAGATTGAACATTGATTGATTTTATTTTGTTAGCAACTTTCTTGATTGATTTGATTGCTTATTCTTTTTGTATTTTCATGTGGGCTTGTTCTTGAATTTTTAAGTGCCTTTACTGTTCATGTTTTCATGAAATTGAAACTTTATGCTTTTAAATCTTCTAATTTTGTTTGCTAGTGTTGTAGTGAAGAACAGGAGATTTCTTTAGCATGGATCCATATTTTCAGAATTTTGGAGGTAGAATGGAGAGTTATTAGTGTTTTCAACCTGAGTATCAGTTTTACCCAAGCATGGATCAACAAAATAGGTATGAATCATTTTCTAATAGTTTTAATGCTAATTGGGTGGATAATTCATGTCTCAGGTATGAAAGTGCACAAGGACAATTTATTGAGTCATATCCAGCTTACCAGAGTTCATATGAGTTCCAAGAAGTTTCAACAAATTTTATGCCACAATCTTTTCAACAAAATGACCCTCGGATGGATGAGACAACATGGAAACTCAAGGAGATTATGCAACAAATGAGTGAGCATCAAGAGCAACAAATCTCAAGGATACAGAACCTACAGTTACAGTTAGACCAAATTGCATCATCCATCAATCAGCTGCAAGCACAAAACTCTAGTGGAGAGATGGAAAGTAGCGATTCTGTCATGCCTGACCATACTCCCATTACTTCACATGATTTTTCTAGTATTTTTTTGTGATAATGATGTAATTATGCAAATTTCTGATCCTACTGATATTGTTGTTGAAGATGTTGATAGTGATTCAGGTTCTGAACATATTTTTGAAGATGATTTAAGTGTAGGGGAATGCTTACGGGAAGCATTACCTCAAGAATCACCAAGAGTTGAAGATGTAAGTGTAGGGACTTGTGCTATGGAGCCAAGCACCCAAGAATCACTACATGAGGATGAACATTCACCAGAACTAGTGCTTGAGCCATATCTTGATGAAGAGGAGGTAATAATCACCACTCAAGGTACCTTTCAACATGAAAAGGTGAGTATTTCTAGTGATTTTTTAGAAATTTAATTGAGGTACCAATAGTTGACTTTATTAGTTGTGATTCATCGATTGACAAATTTTCTACCCAAACTGATATTCTCCTATTTATTTTTCATCTCACATGTGTGTGGGAGGTGAATTCCTTTGTTGATTATGTAGGAGAATACAAGCTCCCGGAGTGGATGCTTGAACTGAACCGCCTCCGACCTCCAGAAAAAGCTTTTGATGGAAAAATGATCAATAAAAAGAAATTGACTACAACCAAGGATACTCCACTACCGGGGTGGCTTCTTTTGCTTAATTTTCTTCAACCGCCCGGAATCTAGGGGAGTTGGTTTTAATTTCACTTTCTTTTGCATTTTAATTCATGCTTTGTTAATAAATTTTTGCTTCATATGTTTCTTTAGTTTCATACTTAACAAATTGCATTTTGTTTAGTACATAGCATTTTAGTTGAATAAAATTCTTCATGGGAATTTTCTAGTAATATCTTTTAAGATGGTAAAAGCTTCTTAAATTTGATCATCAATTTAGGCCATTTGACATGATTGAATGCCCTACTTACATGATATTGGTTGTGTGGTGGCAGATTCCAATTTGATCAATTGAGCATGATTGCATGAAAATTACCTAGAGAGGACCACTTTAAGCCTAAACACTATTTTATTTTTGTGTGGCATGTACTTACAACAATTGAAACTCTAGAATTTACTTTGCTTCTTTTCAAAGTCACAATAGCATATGTATGTGTGGTAATGAAGGATTTTGTCATTCTTATTCCATCATAAATTTTAATTTCTTTCCCCACAATTCTCTAAAAAAAAACCCTTCTCATCTAGCATTTTAACCCTTGATCATTTTGCTTGCCTTCATTAAATTGAGAGTTTTGGTGGAATTTCTTGATGAGTTAGATTGCTAAGATGAACAAGATTAAGTGTGGGGGAGAATTGAAGAAAGGAAGGAATTGCCATAGATCTAATGTGCCACTTTAGAATTTTTGGGAAGTGAATGACCATCAACACTTTGAATTGGAGCATCGTTAATTCATGACTGAATAAGTACCAATATCTCTGGCATGCAAGAATTGATGATGGGTTCTTGGAGTTGCAAACTGATGTTTAAGTAAGAAGGAATTGTCAAGTGTTGTGTACCAACCTAATCTGAAATTCTTTGTATGAAGATTTCCATGGCTCAAGGCATGTAGTTTTAGTGGACTTAATTCTGATAATGTCCAGCTTATATGAAGTTAACTCCAAACTTCTGGATTTCCTAATCAGTGAGCACATAATGCTTCAACTCAACTTCTGAAATTTTGCTCATAGCAATATGTAGTTTTACAATTTTTAATTTCTTGCACATTAAATCATGGATCAAAATTCGAACTTCAATTGGGGAGTGCCATTTTAGTCATGAACTACTTCCAGATGGTATCTGTAATTCTGAATCTACAAATTTTATAACAGAATTTCATAGTGAGGCATGACTGAACAATGCAGGAAATGCTAGAATCAGAATGGAGTTTATTTGGTATCAAAGTGTGCAACTTTTTTATTAACAACCTTTAAATCATTTGGAATTAATTGTTGATGTGAGAAAGCAGTAATGTCAGATGTGTATATCAAGTTACCAATATGAAATTTAGAATTCTGTGAGAGGCACATAATTGTGTAGTTCTGGAAAAAGTTGGAAGCTGTGCAAAATTGGAAGCAATGGTGTATTAAAAATTTAGAGGTAGTGTCAGGGAAAGGAGAGGTTTAGATGAAGTTTTGTAACGGGAAACAACAAATGGAATTATAGTATCATTGACTTCTACAAAGTTGTATTTTATTGTAAAGATGAGGGAAGCATGCAACCTGGAGATGCAGATTATGCAGAAGAAGTTGACATTTTTGTGTCAATTTGGGAAGAGAATTGTGAAGAGCAGGAGCTGCTGGTAACTGTTGTTATTACAGCAGAAGGAAGTCTTTGTACCATAGGTAATCTGCTGATTTGTACCAAGTTTCTTGCTTTTCGAATTTGAAATGAATGGAATATGAGCTATCTTGATTAATTATTAAATGAGCTATCTTCAAAGGCTCATTAGCTAGGCAAACTAGGCTGAAATGTATTGAAACAAAATCAGTGAACTAAAAGACAGATTCATTGCCGAAGCTGTAAGTATCAGAATTTTAATATTGTTGACCAGGGAATGAATGGAATTAAGAACATTCAATGAACCATTCAATTCCCCTAAGCTCATCTTTTCATGAATCCGGCCAAGATCACCCTGAATTCCAACATCTGAAACTAAGCTTCAGGAATCCAAAGGAAACAGAGAACTCAAGTAAACAAGAAATCAAAGTGTTGATACTTAACATGGGGAACATCCTGCTAAAATTATAGAGTTGAAGCTGAAAACTGAGGGTACAGTTTCTGAAATTTTCAAAAACTGAATCAAGATGCAGTGTTGCTGATTAGGAGCTTTACTATAGCTTTTGGAGAATGTGGTTATTAGTAATCCTCAACTGAGATAGGAGAGTTGAAGCAAGGAAGCAGTTGCTGTGCTGAATTCTACAGAAATCTACATATTTTTGTGTCAGAAATCAGGAAAGAGTTGTAATGGTAAAAGAAGGGAGAAATGGTATCAGTTATAGAAGTTATGCAGAAATAGATAGCTACAATTGAAATAGAAATGAAATGTAAACATTGTAGCTGGTTTTAGATTTTGTTGCTGGAAGTAGTGAGTTCAGAGACAACTACTGGAAAATTCTGTCGAAATGGTTTGGATTCCTGTCGCAAGCTTCTAAACAGAAAGAGTTCAAGTGTTGTAATTAATGTATCAACCTTAACATGTTGCGTGCCAAGTATTTGTGGCAAGTTCTTGATAAGCTTAACTTGAGTGCAAGAATTCAGTAGGTTGGCACGAGTTGGAGTTGTCATAATTCTATGCAGGAATTCTTTAAGCTGTAGAACCTGAAATTTTAAATCTGTGATCTGAAACTTTACAACTAAAGTTGTAATGTATTGAGTTGAAGTTATAGTATAATTCAAATTCTGAAATTGAGAAACTGGAAATCAGTGAGCCAGACTTGATTTTCAGGTCTGAACAAAATGAAGACAAGCTAGACTTAATTCAATATTGAATGAAATAATGCAAAGGGATTAAAGTTCAAAACTTGATCTTTCTCCATCATTTACAAAATTTAAGACTGAGAATTGGATGCAAACATAAACACATATGCTGGAATTGGGAAATTAGAGGAATGGTCGTCATTAGTGAGTTTTTGGAGAGATTGGAGCAATGACAGAAAATAGAAATTGAGAAGAATTATGAAGCAGAAAGGGGAACAAATTCAGCTAGTGTGGAGATAGTGGAGTATCAAAAAATTCAGAAGCAGTATCAAGCAAAGGAGAAGATCTGGTGAAGTTTTTAAGTATGAAGAAACAAATGCAGATTTTGTGCCAAAAGTGTATCAAACTCACATCACTTAAACAAGTTGGAAGCTTAAGCAAAGATACAACACCTTCAGCAACAAATGGTGTTCAAATTAACAGCTCAATAAATATCAAATTGTTGGAAATAGAGCAGTGCACTAGTCTGTCTTAGTTTCTGGAAACAGAATTGTCAAAGAGATGAAGAATTGTATCTCTCATTAGTAAATGATGAAGATTGAGATGTGAATTCTACATGGATATATGTATATATTCTTTTCAAAGAATTTTGTTGATAGGGCTAGATGGACAGAATTGTGAATTGTTAAAACTGCTAAAAAGGAAAGACGTAAGTTGCAGAAACTCTGATTCTGTGATCAAGGTTGATGTAGATTTGCCAATTGGGTCAATGAAGAGTGTAGTGAAAAGGAAGTTAGATCAAAGAAGCAAAATTCAAAATTTCGGAAGTCTGAAAAGCATGAATTGTCTGAAATGAATTGAAGTCTTGAATTGTTGAATCCTGCTGAAATCAAGATGCTGGATATTTTTTAAGTTGGGAACTTGTAACGACCCGGCCCTTTGGCCTCTTGGGCGGCCCTTGCGGCGGCCCACTGGCGGCCCTTATGTCGTCGGCCCATTTGGCGACCTCTAATGTCGTCGACCGACGACCCTTTGGTCGTGCCGTTACTCACTAGGACTTTCCACCCCTGGGGAAGGCAAAAATCCACTGCCAGGGGTGGAAAGTCCTAGTGAGTAACGGCACGGCCAAAGGGTCGTCGGTCGACGACATCAGAGGTCGCCAAATGGGCCGACGACATAAGGGCCGAAGGTCGACGACATGAGATACAATAAAAAGGCGCCTTTTTATTGTAACGACCCGGCCCTTTGGCCTCTTGGGCGGCCCTTGCGGCGACCCACTGGCGGCCGTTATGTCGTCGACCCATTTGCCTTTTTATTGTAACGACCCGGCCCTTTGGCCTCTTGGGCGGCCCTTGCGGCGACCCACTGGCGGCCGTTATGTCGTCGACCCATTTGGCGACCTCTAATGTCGTCGACCGATGACCCTTTGGCCGTGTCGTTACTCACTAGGACTTTCCACTCCTGGCAGTGGATTTTTGCCTTCCCTAGGATTCGAACTCTAAACCTCCAGGCTTAAGTACTAGAGTTTATGAATCCTGGTAGCCAAGTGAGCGCGATTGTAACGACCCAATTTTCCCTATTTCAAGTTCTAAATATCCTTAAAAATATTTGGAAATGCTTTTAAAATATTCTAGAGATTTTTAGAAATTTTTAGAGTATTTTTATGCAATTTTTGGAGGTCGTTTGGTATTTTTACTAAACGAAGGAAGTTTTGACAAAAAAATTGTCAAAGCCGAGATTCGAACTGTGGACCTCAGGACCTTAACCAAACCTTAACCGAATCCGGCCAGCCAACTGGTCCGCAACCTTTTTGTGAACATATATGGAATGAAATATATATAAGCAGTAGTTAGGAACATTTAAAATAAATTGAAATAAAAAGGGCACGGCTGAGGAATCGAAGCCCAGACCATTGACTCAGTTAAAAGCCGGCTGACCAAGTGGGCAAGCAGTCATTACTGATTAGATAAGGGATGAATAATATTTAAGCAGTAGTTAGATAATAAAAACCCTAGGGATAAGAGAGAACTTAGGTTTTCTTGTTACTGTAACCCGAATCCTTTTCCTCTCCCGACGTCGTTCTTCTCTCGGGTGGAAACACGAAGGAGCTAGGGTTTCCTACCTCCGGTGGCCGGCGAAGGCTTTTTTCCGGCCGGTCTTCACCCGCGCGTGACCACCTCGACGAGGGGAGCTCGAAAACACAAAGAAGCCGCCGAGATTTGAAGCTTTACCCGAACCCTAGATCTCTCCCTCTTCGGTTGTAAGTCCAAGAACACGAAGGTAAGTTGCTACTCACCTGTGGTAGGAGTAGTTTCGAATTCTTCTTGATTTTCGAAGTAAGCCTTGAAGAGTACTATTGTGTTTGAGTTTGCTACCGTGAATCACAAAGGAAGGAAGTAAATGGTATAGTTTAAGCATGTGATTTGGATTTCTTCATACCTGGTAGATAGTAATTCAGTTTTGAGTTAGGTTGCAATTAATTGGACATGTACAGTAGGTGTTAAGCATTTCAAATTCTTGCATCAAATATCTAGTTTCCTTTGAATTACAGTTTATTTCCTTTAGCAGTGCAGATTTTTGCTGTTTTCTTTAAGTATCTACTTCTTTTTGTTTTGGCAGTAGGCGTGTACCATATTTAGTAGAAGTGTAGAGTTAATAATTAAGTAACGGTCATCTTAAAGAGTAGTAGAGTTGTAAGAAAGGTGGTCGTTACAGTTGGTATTAGAGCTGTCCCCATTCTCCAGCATCACACATCAGCACCATCCTTGCCGTCTTCAAGTAAAAAAGTATTTAAGTTTTTTCTTTTATGCTTTCTTTATTATTTGCAGTATAGAGTAATTGCTTGTATGCGCGTTAGTAAGATAGAAGTTTTGTTTCTCTTTGATTCATATACATAAGTTTGTTTAGAAAGGATAGAGAATATATCAAGTCTTTCTTTTTCTCTGCATAACTAGATGTCAAGAAGAGGACATCCCTGTACCGCTCGTACTGAGGACCGAGCACAGGGGAACGAGGAGCCTAGAGCAGCTAAACCAAATCTTTCTGAAGTTGTTGCTCAACTCCAGAGACAAGTAGCAGAGCAGCAACAAGTGATCGTCAATCTGATGGCGAATCAGCAGTCAGTCCCTCCCACTCCTCCAACAATCAATGTGGAGACTCCAGTGGTGACTGAAGTTCCACCAGCCGCCCTAGAAGTCCCCACAGCACCTAGAAGACAAGAAGCATACCTGATACAGTGGCTGAAACTGAAGCCAGAGAGTTTCTCAGGCACGACTGAGCCCTGGGATGCTCGGGCTTGGTTCAAGACACTGGAGAGCACCATGGAGCTTCTTGACTGGCCAGAAGTCGAGAAGGTCAAGTGTGTCTCATTCTGCCTATCTGGAGATGCTCGTATGCGGTGGGAGAGAGTTAAAAGCAAGAGAGCAGTCAATCAGATGAGCTGGGCTGACTTTGAAGCAGAGTTTTATGAAGAATTCTTCCGCCAACGGATCACCAATAAGCATTATGAGGAGTTCATAGAATTCAGACAAGGTGACCTGTCAGTGGAAGAAGCAGTAAAGAAATTCAATAGGCTAGCTCGTCTTTGCCCAGAGCTAGTAAGCACGGAGAAGGAACGAGTCAGACCGATGCTCAGGATGGTGAGGCCAGTGATAGCACTTAATGTGAGTAGTGGAACTCACCAGCCCCAGACTGGCGAAGAGCTGGTCAGCAGAGCATTAGTTGCTGAGCACTATCTGGATAGCATCAGGGCACAACGAGCGCAGCATAAGCCAGTCAAGATCGAAAACAAGACAGTTGGGAGTCAGAAACCTCAGGCAAATAAGCAGAACTGGAAAGGCAAGGGTAGTAAAAGAAAGCAGTGAAACTCAGGAGGTAACCAGAAAGGAGGACCAGCAAATAAGCAGACCAAGTTCCCTCCCTGTCCTAAATGTGGGAGAACACATCCAGGAGCCTGTCTTTTGGGTAAGACTGGATGTTATTCCTGTGGTCAGGAAGGACACGTGGCGAAAGAATGCCCTAATAAGTTCAAAGCACCTCAGCTACAACCAATACAATATGGAGGCAAACCTCAGCTACATTATATGCCTGCAACTCTGGAAGGACCTCAGCTCTGTCAAGGAAGGTTGGAAGCCCCACCAGTTCCAGCCAGTGCCAGAGTATTCTCCCTCACTAAAGAGGAAGCTGCTAGTGCCTCCACGGTCGTAACAGGTCAAGTAGTTATTTTTCAGCATTTAGCTACTGCACTATTTGATACTGGGGCGACCCATTCTATTGTATCCGTACCTTTTGCCAAAGAATTATAGGTACCTACAGAAAGCATGAACTCCAAGTTCCTGACGACCCTACCTTCTGGGGAAGTCATGGAATCTAACCAGTGGCTTCGGGCTGTACCAGTCAGAATTTCAGATCGAGAGTTATATGTTGATCTGGTAGTCCTCACCATGCAGGATTTCGATATCATTTTTGGTATGGATTTCCTCAGCAAGTACAGTGCTTCAGTGGACTGTCGCGGAAGGAAAGTGATATACCCAGAACAGCTTTCAGGACCAGATATGGACACTATGAGTTCGTAGTCATGCCTTTTGGGGTGACTAATGCACCTGCAGTCTTCATGGATTTAATGAACAAAGTGTTCAGAGAATACTTTGACAAATTTGTCATCGTGTTCATCGACGACATTCTAGTCTATTCCAGAACCCCAGAGGAGCATGACACGCACTTGAGAATATTGTTGCAAACCCTTCAGCAAAAGCAGCTATATGCTAAATTCTCAAAGTGCGAGTTCTGGTTAGATCAGGTGGCATTTCTAGGTCACATAATTTCTAAAGAAGGTATTCAAGTGGATCCAGCCAAAATAGAAGTGGTCAACAACTGGAAGAGACCCAAGAACGCCAGGGAGATAAGAAGTTTTCTTGGTTTAGCTGGATATTACAGAAAATTCGTGGAGGACTTTTCCAGGATAGCTTCTCCACTTACAGCCCTCACCAGAAAGAACAAGAGGTTTGAATGGTCAGATAAATGTGAGCAGAGTTTCCAAGAGCTCAAGAAGAGACTGATCAGTGCTCCTATTTTGACTGTTCCAGAGAGTGACAGGAGTTTTGACATCTACAATGATGCTTCCAAGATGGGCTTAGGAGTTGTACTCATGCAAGAAGGAAAAGTTATAGCTTATGCTTCCAGACAACTCAAAGATTACGAGAAGAACTACCCCACTCATGATCTTGAGCTGGCAGCTGTGGTCTTTGCACTGAAACTCTGGCGACATCATTTGTATGGAGTTCAGTGCAGAATCTTCACAGACCATCAGAGTCTTAAGTACTTTTTCACTCAGAAGCACTTAAACATGAGACAACGCAGGTGGCTAGAGTTGGTCAAAGACTATGACTGTGAAATTCTCTATCACCCAGGCAAAGCTAACAAAGTGGCAGATGCACTAAGCAGAAAATTCAGTGCATCCCTGATGTCTTTGTCATCATTAGCCCTACCACTGCAGAAGGAGTTGTCAGACTTTGGTATGGAAATTATTTATGGGGAACTCTCTGCATTGACCTTAGAGTCAACCCTTCTTGAGGATATACAGAGAAAGCAAAGTGAAGACCCAGATATCCAGAGGATCAAGCAAGGGATACAAGAAGAAGACAATTCGGAGTTTTGAGTATCAGACAGTGGAATTCTTTATCAGGGGAGTCGCCTTTGTGTCCCCAATGATGAAGAACTGAGAAAGAAGATTCTAGAAGAGGCTCATAGCACACCATACTCCATGCATCCTGGTTCTACCAAGATGTATCAAGACGTGAAACAGAGGTTCTGGTGGTCTGGACTCAAAAGGGATGTTGCTAAATATGTCAGTACCTGCCTGATATGTCAGAGGGTCAAAGCAGAACACCAGAGACCAGGAGGAGTTCTACAGCCTCTCCCAATAGCAGAGTGGAAGTGGGAAGACATATCCATGGACTTCATAACAGGTCTCCCAAGAACCACAAATGGATATGATGCGATATGGGTAATAGTAGACCCATTGACTAAGTCTGCTCATTTTCTAGCCATCAAGGTGTCCCACTCTATAGAGCAGTTGGCACAGCTGTATGTTAAGGAGGTGATCAGACTTAACGGAGTTCCTAAATCTATTGTTTCTGATAGAGATGGACATTTCACCTCTCACTTTTGGGAGTGTGTTCAGAATGCACTAGGCACCAAACTCAAGTTCAGCACAGCCTTCCATCCTCAGACTGATGGACAAACAGAGTGAGTAAATCAGATACTAGAAGATATGCTCAGAGCTTGTGCACTAGATTTCAAGGGAAGTTGGTGCAAGTATCTATGCTTAGCTGAATTTGCCTATAACAACAGCTATCAGGCCACCATCAAGATGACACCGTATGAAATGTTGTATGGCAGGAAGTGCAGATCACCCATTTGCTGGCAAGAAGTAGGTGAAAGAAGAGAGATGGAAGTAGAGCTGAGCATTCAGACTGAGATGATAGAAGAAACTACTCAGGTTATTCAGAAGATCAGACAGAGAATTGAGACTGCCCAGAGTAGACAGAAGAGTTATGCTGACACACGTCGTAGGCCACTGGAATTCCAAGTAGGAGATTCAGTCTTTCTCAAGGTCGCTCCTATGAAGGGAGTGATGAGATTTGGCAAGAAGGGCAAATTAAGTCCTCGCTATGTATGACCTTACCTGATCATAGAGAGGATTGGGAAAGTAGCTTACAAGCTGGACTTACCACAAGACATGTCAGCAATACATAATGTATTTCATGTCTCCTTGTTAAAGAAGTGTCTCCACGACCCTAGCCAAGTGATTCAGCCTCAGTCAGTGCAGATTCAGGAGGATCTTAGCTATGAGAGCAGACCTACACAGCTAGTGGACAGAGCAGTCAAGAGACTAAGAAACAAAGAAGTGCCACTAGTGAAGGTCATCTGGCAGAACCAGAAGCACGAGGAAGTC
Organism: Zingiber officinale; assembly: GCF_018446385.1. NCBI lineage: Eukaryota > Viridiplantae > Streptophyta > Magnoliopsida > Zingiberales > Zingiberaceae > Zingiber > Zingiber officinale. Next base: position 34,448,118 of record NC_056001.1, read on the forward strand.
ACTTGGGAGCATGAGGACAGTATGAGACAGAAATATTCAAAACTATTCTAAGTTCGAGGATGAACTTTTTATAAGGTATGGGGGATTGTAATGACCCAATTTTCCCTATTTCAAGTTCTAAATGTCCTTAAAAATATTTGGAAATGCTTTTAAAATATTCTAGAGATTTTTAGAAATTTTTAGAGTATTTTTATGCAATTTTTGGAGATCGTTTGGTATTTTTACTAAATGAAGGAAATTTTGACAAAAAAATTGTCAAAGCCGAGATTCGAACCGTGGACCTCGGACCTGAACCGAACCTTAATCGAATCCGGCCAGCCAACTGGTCCGCGACCTTTTTGTGAACATATATGGAACGAAATATATATAAGCAGTAGTTAGGAACATTTAAAATAAATTGAAATAAAAAGAGCGCGGCTGAGGAATCGAAGCCCAAACCTTTGACTCGGTTAAAAGCCGGCTGACCAAGTGGGCAAGCAGTCATTACTAATCAAATAAGGGATGAATAATATTTAAGCAGTAGTTAGATAATAAAAACCCTAGGGATAAGAGAGAACTTAGGTTTTCTTGTTACCGTAACCCGAATCATTTTCCTCTCCCGACGCCATTCTTCTCTCGGGCGGAAACACGAAGGAGCTAGGGTTTCCTCCCTCCGGTGGCCGGCGAAGGCTTTTTTTCGGCCGGTCTTCACCCGTGCGTGACCACCTCGACGAGGGGAGCTCGGAAACACAAAGAAGCCGCCGAGATTTGAAGCTTCACCCGAACCTTAGATCTCTCCCTCTTCGGTTGTAAGTCCAAGAACACGAAGGTAAGTTGCTACTCACCTGTGGTAGGAGTAGTTTCGAATTCTTCTTGATTTTCGAAGTAAGCCTTGAAGAGTGCTGTTGTGTTTGAGTTTGCTACCGTGAATCACAAAGGAAGTAAATGGTATAGTTTAAGCATGTGATTTGGATTTCTTCATACCAAGTAGATAGTAATTCAGTTTTGAGTTAGGTTGCAATTAATTGGACATGTACAGTAGGTGTTAAGCATTTCAGATTCTTGCATCAAATATCTAGTTTCCTTTGAATTGCAGTTTATTTCCTTTAGCAGTGCAGATTTTTGCTGTTTTCTTTAAGTATCTACTTCTTTTTGTTTTGGCAGTAGGCGTGTACCATATTTAGTAGAAGTGTAGAGTTAATAGTTAAGTAACGGTCACCTTAGAGAGTAGTAGAGTTGTAAGAAGGGTGGCCGTTACATAACTGAATCTGCCCATTCTATGATTAGGTTAGATTTCAACTTGATGTTGTAATTTGAGCTGAAAGGGTAGGCCGGAAGTTCAAAGGAAAACAGAAAAGAAAGGAATGAAAGAATGTGCCAACTTAGGTTCTAGTGTGCCAAATTTTGTTGCACGTTTCTGGCTCTAAAATAATGATCTGCTGAACTGAGAATTTGTTTTCAAAATGCATTTTGGGTAATTTTGATGTTGAGGTACTGCACAACTACTGCTATGGTGTTGAATCTTGGATTAACAATTTGTTTCCGAGTTTTAGAAGTGTAGAAATGATTTGAGATTGAACTCCTTTAAATCTGATTGTTTTGGTTAATCCTGTTTGAAATTGTGGACAGCTTGGAGTTGTTGAACTGCTGCAGGAATTGACTTTATTGGACTCACTGATCCTTCAATTTTAGGTTTTGTTAATTGTCATCAAGAGAAGGGAAGGAGTTGTTGTCTTAAACTGGAATTCAACACTTCTATCAGAAGTTGAAGCTGGGTGGAAGTGTATCAGAAATGCAATTGTCCTAAACTGGAAGTTGAACAATGGAGCTCCTTAGTGTTCTGTGGTATCTTGTTATGCTGAGTATTATGATCAGTAAGCTCAATTTATTCTGTGGAGTTTTTAAACACAAGTGAAGGAGTGCTGATTTCCGGAATCCAGAATGCTGAATCACAAATCAGAGAGGAATTCCAGTAAATTACTTTCTGAATTGGTTGAGGAGTTGTTTCTGATCAATATGGTTATCAGAGCACTGAAAACAGATTGAATGACTAATCTTGTTGTTGAACTTGCTAGGGCTGGAATTTTCAGAAAAAAAAAGCTGATCTCTTAAACTGATATATAGCAGTAGAAATGAATTGAAATTATGAACCTTTGTTTCAACTTAAAGTGTTGTGTGCATTTTTCTTGTTCAAACTATAATCATTGGGCATTTCAAGTTGAGCTCGTGATCTTTAGTTGTCATCTGGTATTTTGTATAATCAAATTTCTGAAACTCAATCCAGAAAGATGATAGTTGTTGTTGCTGAGTAATATTTCGGAACATGGAATACAGAACAGAGAAAGAAAAGGAAGGAAAATCTGTAAAATGTAAAAAGAAAGGATAACAGTGGCTTTAAGAGTGTTAAGACATTGGATACATTATTTGTTTCATTGCCCGAGACGGACAATGGTTTAAGTGTGGGGAGGGTGTTGGATACATGATGTGAGATTATTTTCAAAGTGCTGAAATTGAAGTGAAACAGTAAAAAAAAGAGAGAGAGAAGAAAACAGTGAAGAAAAGAAAAATGACACATCAAAAGCGTATCAAATGTGGAGATAGAGTATCAAGATTCTTTATTTGCCATCAAATTGAAGGGGAGGTTAGCTTGGTATTTTGAATTGATAAAAACAAATGGTATCCATATCTTTTTGCATCAGAATGGTCAACTCTCAAGTATATTCCTCCAATACTCTTATCTTCTTACTTTCTTCATTGAATTCTTTTCTTTTGCCAATTCACTCACTTTAATTGTTCTTTTTGACTCCATTTCAATTCATGATGATTAATCCTTTTGATTCATGTATACTATGTTTATAGTGGTGGAGATTTAGAACATAAGCAAGCCTATGGTAGTGAAATGTTGTGAGTGATATTGAGTGAGCTCCACTAATACGCATTTTTGAGTGTGAGGGCTAGAATAGGTAAATATCTTATGAGATTGCAACTTGCTTAATTTTTCAATTGGATTGAAACTACCATATTTATTGATTATTGTTTGAATTGTATTCATGATTGTTTGTGATCTTTAAGATGACCTTAGTTAATTACCTTTTACTATCTTTTAGGTATTGCTAGGGGATTTTTGTGGAGATGATTTTTAGTTTTCTTGACTTGAACGGGATGTCCAAGATTAAGTGTGGGGGATTTGATAACCATGATTTTGGCTATATTATCTTGATTTATAATATATATTTTAAATGATATTTTCATAGCTTAAAGTCATATTTACTCTACATTTCATAATTTCATTTTATCTTAGACTTAATTACAAATTGGCTTATTATCATGGTATTTGGTGCTAATATTTGATTCTTATTTTGTAGGCATCAAAAGGGTCATGGGCCCGATCAGATTGGACCATACTTGGGCTCAAATCTAGGGCTAAACGAAGCGATCAAGCCTTGGAGTGTTTTGGGCCATCCATTGAAGATCAAGCAGATCTGGGCCATCCGTTGAAGATCTTGTCAATCCAACCTAATGAGAACCACATCTCAACCGTTGATGAAGATCTAGAGCTTTCTATTCCGATCTGAGACATCTCCACCGCTGATCAAGCCCGAATTAATCTGGACCATCCGATCATATTTGAAAGGGGTATAAAGGCTTTGAGAAGCTACAGTGCAAGCTCGGGCTCGGCTTCGCGACATTTCCACAGTAGCTTCGTCTTCCTCTTCCTCGCGGCCGAGTTCCCTTTCCACAAACTAGATCCGAGCTTCTTCTTCTTCAACGACGGCGATCCTAAGCGGCCGGCGTTCACTTTCCGGCGTTCTGAGAGCGATCGAGGGAGGTCTCCAGTTCGCAATTGGGTTCTGTTTCATCGCCGCAAACTCGATCGAGGGAGGTTCCAGATCGGCGCTGTTCGCTTCCACCATAGCTTCAAGGGAGGTCTCCGGGAGCTACTGGCCCTTTTCCCATTTCCATACCACAGCAAACCTGGGTCGATTTGGCCGGTTGATCTGGATTGCAAAATCACATAATTCTCCTCTGTTTCTTCGGATGGTGAGTTTATTAGTCGAATGTGAGCTTCGAGGGAGGTCTCCAGGAGCTGTGAGCATTCCCTGATAATAGAAGGAAGCTTGGTTAATTGTAGTTGGTTGCCCGAAGGGTGTTTCCCAGAGGTTGCTCTGTTTTACAGCAGATTGGAGGAGTTGAGTTCAGGATTGGGTTTGTGGAATGCTAGGGTTTTTATTTTCTTTATCTTTGTATTTAATTTGCCTTGCTCAGATCCTCAGATCTAATCCTTTACTTTGCTATCTTGATTTGTTTGAGTTTTTTTTATGCAATTCTGTTTTGATTTTCTTACTTGAAACCCCAGATCTGATTTCTGATTTGAAACTCTGATTCCTTAAGTTTTCTGCAATTATAGTAATGTTAGCTGCTAGTTTAGTTTGCAACTTTATTTTTACTTGGAATTCTTAGTTTCGGTTTCTATAAGTTAGAGTTAGTTTCAATTCATGAATTTAGGAAATATTTGTTTGATTCCTTGGATGCTGAGGTGGCTATTAATGAGCTTGATTGGTGAATGAATCACTTTAACTTTTCATTGTTTACCTTAGTGGTATGTAGTTGATTGTTAGTGAGAAGTGAAGACTTGGTGGTTGAGTTAAGTGTTGAATTTGAGTGTGATTATGAATGTATGTTATTTCAGTTCATGCAAGTTGAGCTTAATTTCAAGACTTGAATGTAGAAAACTCTTGTTTTAGTTATTGTATCTGTTGTTACAGTGATTGTTGATTGAAGATGTGAGAATTGCATTATATGATTTAATGATTAATAAGAATATGAATTTAATTGATGTTTATTTGATGAGAAGGAAATGGATCATGTTTAGATGAGAATGAACCTTATTTGATCTTATTCTTTGATCTTGTTGATGTAATAATTCAATTTGAATCAATTCTAGATATGTACACACTTACTAGTTATCCTTGGAAAAATACGACTTGAGACTCGTTGCTACAACACTTGTCTTAATTTTAATGAGTTTCAATAATAATTAATTTGGAGCGCCTCGTGACATGCAAAAAGGCTAACACCACTTAGTCATTGTAGATGAGTCACCTAGGAAGGTGGCTAAGGCCTCTAGGGGGAGCTCAAAGAGTTAATTTGAGACCCATGGCCAATGGATCTCAGGTGGGCTTTACTTGGGAGTCTAGACGAGCCATGGGATGTGCCAAGTGGTTTGGAGACGGACTTGAGTCTCAAACCTAGGGATTTGGCACAATTGGTTTATGTTTCATGCTTAGAAATATGAAATTGGGGGCATATAGAATGATAATTGATTTTGGATGTATAGATGTCATATAAACCAATGCTAGGGATGCATTGTGGGTTAGTATAGGCAAATACATCAAGAGGAAGCCAAAACTAGGTCTTTAGGTCAAGGTTCAATTGAACCATTTAACTAGTTTTGGGTTTTGTGTCAATCTTGGAATTGATGATAGATACATTTTTGAATGTATTTTTCCCAAGTAGACATGGGCAAAACAAGCCTCTCCATAAAATTTAGAAAATTTTGGATGTCTCTGGAATTAATGGTGCATTTTTGAAATTGGATCAAAAGTGCTAAAAAGGGCTGAAAAGGGGTGCCAGTCGACTGGTAACAGTGAAAATCGAGTACAGAATGGTTCTGTGTGTTGTTTCGATGAGGCCAGTCGACTGGGGCAGTCGACTGATACCAGTCTGAAATTGTTTTCAGCATTGGTTTTAACCAGGTCAGCTCATATATGTATGAGATCCATGGGGATGAATACATGAGTTTAGGGTCAATTTGGATGACAAGTTTTCAACAATTGGGATATTGTTCGAAAACTTTTTGGATGTTAGGCAAAGGGGGAGAAGTAAGGTTTAGTTGGGAAAACCTTAGTGTCTTTGCGTAGGGGGAACCTTGTGATAAGTTCTTAAAAAGCCCTGTGGTAAAATCCTAGCTCAATGGGGAGAGTAGGTGTAGGGGGAGCCTTGGGATACCTTCTTAAAAAGCCCGTTTAAAAAATCCTAGCTCAATGAGGAGCTTAGGTGTAGGGGGAGCCTTGGGATAGGTTCCAATGCATGGTGCATTGTTTCGGCGGTGTAAGTCCAAGTGTGTAGCCTTGGCAACGTAAGTCCATCCGGCGGTGTAAGTCCAAGTGTGTAGCCTTGGCAATGTAAGTTCATTCGGTGGTGTAAGTCCAAGTGTGTAGCCTTGGCAACGTAAGTCCATTGTTTTTAGCATATTATTTTGCTATTATGTTTTCCCTAACTTAAATGTATTGTCAAACATAAAAAAGGGGGAGATTGTTGGAACAATCCCAATGGTCCATGCGACCATGTGTTTTGGTGTTTGGGCGAAGGGTTTAAGTTAGGTTCACCTTTGTATTTGATATGTGTACTTGAGTTGTGCAGGACTGCAGGATACCCATGTGACTCAGGTTGATGGCTTCGGGTCTGGTGAAGGATGGAGCATCCGAGGGACTGTGGACAAGGTAGCAAGGACAAGGGCCGAGGGAAGCGACTTCAAGGTATACACGAAGGATGGCATTGGGGACGAGCCGCAAGCTTGTATGCATTCGAGGGACGAGAGCCAAAGAGGAAGTAGGATTGAAGGCAAAAGGTCAAGGCTGCGAAGGAAGCGTCAAATGAGTTGTAAGGGTGAGGGTTCTAGTGTTGTGAGAGAATGTACTCGGTACCAGTCGACTGCATGTTTCATCAGTTGACTGGTGCAGTTGACTGGGAGCGAACAGAATGCTTCTATTCACTCAGCCAATGTGGAACAGTCGACTGGTAGTTTTAGCAGTTGACTGGTATCGAGCCGTTGTAATGTAACGGTCAAATTTCCACAGAGGGTAGTCGACTGCATGTTTTGACAGTCGACTGGTAGGCGGGGTTTTCAACCCACAACCTATATAACCAAGGATTGGAAGCTTGGTTATCCCTGACGAAATTGGACTTGGTTAAAGTATAATTAGTAGTCTATAAGTGCTCAAGAGTTTCCCTTGTGTCCAAGAGGTCTTGGTGAGTTTGTGGTGAGGTTTCTCCACCCACAACGAGGTTTGAGCTAGCCGGAGTTTGCTGGGGACTAATCCACCGATGGATTGAGGGATCTTCCACCTTACGGACAGCCGTGGAGTAGGAGCAAGCTATCTCCGAACCACGTTACATCGACGTGTTAGCGGTTTGCTTATTCTTCCTTAGTCTTTGTATTTCCTTTAGTGTTTAGCTTGTTTGTTTTGTTTGTATTCTGCTTCGCAAGCTAACAAGTGTAGGAAGAATCGAGTATTTGGGGGTGCCGTCTATCCAACCCCCTTCAAGTCGGCCACCGATCCCCTACACATTTTAGACTTATGGTAGAGTTATTTAAGTGCTTGATTAGGCATTCAGAAGATAGGAACCTAACCTTATATCCTGAGTCACACAATTGTCTAATGCTAAGAAAGTTGTACATGAAATTATCAACAAGTAATACTTTCGTAATAGTAAAATCAGTTTTAAGTTCAATATTATCTATCTCAATTACCGTGAGTTTGTCGTTGTTCCCAAAGTCAACTGTTCCTAAGCTTTCGTAAGTTAGTTGAGTGAATTTGGTGTGATCCACAGTCATATGTTTGGAGTAACCATTGTCCCAGATCCACTTGGTTTCCTACAATAGGTAGGAGTTAAGATTAATTAGATTTTTAATTTAAATTTAAAATGATTTATTTATTTATTTAATATTTTTTCTATTTTCTTTTATTTTTTAAAAGATTTTTTAAGTGGACTTAATTCTTAAGTTAAAAAAAATAAATTAATTTTTTAAAAAGATTTTTAAATTTAAGTTTTAAGTTAAAATAATTTTTAAAATGATTTTTAAGTTAAAATAATTTTTTTAAAATAATTTTTAAGATAAAATAATTTGTAAGTTAAAATAATTTTAAAAATTATTTTTAAGTTAAAATAATTTCTAAAATGAATTTTTAAAATGACTTTTAAGATAAAATAATTTTTTAGAGTTAAAATAATTTTTAAAATAATTTTTTAAGTTAAAATAATTTTTAAAATTATTTTGAAGTTAAAATAATCTTTTAAAATGATTTTTAAGTTAAAATAATTTTTTAAGTTAAAATAATTTTTAAAATGATTTTTTAAGTTAAAATAAATTTTTAAATAATTTTTTAATTAAAAATTATTTTTAAGATAAAATAATTTTTTAAGTTAAAATAATTTTTTAAAGTTAAAATAATATTTTATAATGATTTTTAAGATAAAATAATTTTTTAAGTTAAAATAATTTTTAAAATGATTATTAAGTTAAAATAGTTTTGAAAATGATTTTTAAGTTAAAATAATATTTTAAAATGATTGTTAAGATAAATAATTTTTGTAAAGTTAAAATATTTTTTAAAATATTTTTTAAGTTAAAATAATATTTAAGTTAAAATAATTTTTTAAAATAATCTTGAAGATAATTTTTAGGTTAAAGTAATTTTGAAGATAATTTGAAATTGAAATTTCAATTTCAATTTTTAAATTAAATTAAATTTGATTTAGTTTAATTTTAATTTAATTTAATTTTAATTTTAATTAAATTTAAAGTCCTTAGTCATCTCACTTGATCTATGTTTTCAATCAGAAAATCCTATAAATTTTATGAGATGAGTTAAGTTCAATTTTAGGATTTGATTTAACTTTGTGTTAGATTCAGGTTTAGCTTTGGGCTCAACAAACAGACATTTTTTGGATAAACTTCTGGACTATGGTGAGTCACCTGGACATCATTAGAGTAATCATGCCTTTAAGGTGTTCCAAATAGTTCTATCCATTGAACTTAGTACAAAACCTTGGTCTAACTAGTTAGGATCCATAAGGGGTAGCTTCAGTTAGTTCCACTCAACCAAATGCACCAGGTCGAAATCATATCTTCCTAAACATGTATAGACAGATCTTCCCTAACCTACTATCATCCAAAACTTCACCGATACCATAGGTCAAGTTAAACTTTTCCCCTTTTTAAGTTAATCCTAGTTACCTTGTCGGGTAAATTATTTTTGGAGGTGCCAGCTATTTTGGAATCTCCCCCTGAATTAATGATCTAATTTAGGTTTTAGTTTTGGGTTTATGTCGATTATTTTTATAATTATAATATACTTTATTATAATCTTGGTTTAAGTTGGTTTTATGGTTATTTCTATGGTTTGGTTTTAGTTTAGTTGATTTAGGTTTATATTTTGGCTTTTGATTTAGGTTATTTGATTTTAGATAATATATTTTATTTTTAGGTATATAGTATTAATTGATTCCTACTTGCGTGGTTAAATATGCTTTTGAAACCCAAGCTTTAATTTGGTTTTTGTTTTGGGTTACGAGTGAGATAAATGATTTATTTGTTGAACTGGACTTGTATCCAAGACCAGATTTGTTGTATACACCTTTTTGACTTTTTAGAATTAAGTCCAAGTTTTTAGATATAGTTGTAAAATTTTCTAATAGCTCTTTAAGTTTGTTGATTTCAATTTTTAGTGTTAAATTTTCCTCCTCAAGTTTTACAACTTGATTTAGATTAGATTTTGTAATTTGTTCCTTGAGGTGTTGGTTTTCCTCAAGAAGCATTTTATTTTGATTTTTAATTGCAGTTAATTTTCTATCTAGGCAAGCAATAACTTTAAAAAACTTTTTGTTTAAACTAAAGTATACCTCCTCGGAACCTTCAGAAATGTGTGCGGACTCATGGCTCGATTCGAGTTCATACCCGTCTTCCGATTCATCTTCTGATTCATGGGCCATCAGCGCGAGGTGGCTTTGGTGCCTCTGCTCTTCGTCTTCTGATTCCTCTGAAGACAATTCGTCCCACGTTGCTTTGAGTGTCTCCTTCTTGGTTGTCTTTGACTTGTCGTTCTTTAATTTTGGGCACTCGTTCTTATAGTGACCCTTCTTGTTGCATCCGAAGCAGGTCACTTTTCTCGATTCGATGCTGGAGTTGATCTTCTGTAGGTCTTTTCTGCTGAAGTTCTTCTTTCTCCTGATGAACATTTTCCTTACCAAGTTCACCAGGTGTTCTTCATCTTCTAAGTCTTGGTCAGACTCACCTTCAGATTCAGGCTTGGTTCTTGACTTCTCTTTGGAGGATCCTGTAAAAAAGAGAAACACCTTTCTTGGTTCTGGCGATAGTTTCTTCGTGTAGCTCAAGTTCACAAAATAATTCGTCTAATTTTAATTTTGAAAGATTCTTTGAAATCTTGTAGGCATCCACGATGGATGCCGACAATGCATTTCGAGGAAACACGTTTAGGGCGTACCTTATTAAATGGTGGTTCTCCATTGGTGGACGATGGTGTGAAGCCCGTTGAGGATATCTTTTATCCTCGCGTGGAGTTGACTCGTCGATTCTCTTTCCTGTATTTTTATATTAAATAATTTATTAAATAAAGATCACGTTTAGTTACCTTAGCGTCGCTGGTCCCTTCATGCAGTTTGATGAGCCTGTCCCATAATTCTTTCGCATTTCACGTGGGCCTACTCTCTTCAGTTCCTCCTTTGTTAGCCCACCTTGTGTTGCCGCAGCGGGCCAGCAAGAGGGGAGGGGTGAATTGCCTGAAACAGAAAAAGATACCCTCCTCATTCTTTCAACTCTTCTTAAAGTGCAACAAAAATAATAAAATAAAAATGACAAAACTGAAGAAGAGACTCGGGATTGATTTGGTTACAAGCTAGATGGTTGTTAATCCAAGGCGGTTGTAAAGATCACTAAGAATCTCCTTTCTTTAAAGGTGGAGAAGCCTATTACACACAATAAAAACTTGAACAGTTGCTAGGAAGTTAATACAAGAGTTGATGTCTTATTCCCTAGCTCTAGGGCCCTTTTTATAGCTCCTAGAAACTCTATCCACAGCTTGAGGGTGCCTCCCAAGGGCATGGAGGGTGCCTCCAGCGTGGCAGTAGCGGATAAGGTTTTATCCGCTGCAACGGCTAAAAAACTGGGTCGAGGGCACCCTCAATAAGCATGGAAGGCGACTCCCATACTTTATGGAGGGCGCCCTCTATACCACATGGAGGGTGCCCTCTATACCTCATGGAGGGCGCCCTCCACCTGCAGGGTATAAATTGCTCCAGCCTTCCTTTGGTTCTTCCGCTGCTCCGTTCGCTTGGGTGATTGCGGCCAATCAAAATAGGGTTCACTCGAACTCAATTTCCAGCCTTCTCCTCGAGCAGGCTTCCACTCCAGCTTCTCGTCACTCGAACGTCACGTACGTTCTTCTCATCCACTGGTGTACTCTTCCACACCTCTTTCATCCCTCGGAAGCATCGATCCCGTCGGCTCCCTTCTCGTGTCATCCTTCTCACCAACTACGTCTTCCGCTTGACTTCCTGTGCTCCTAAGCTCCTACACACTTAGACACAAGGATCAAAACCAAATAGGACCTAACCTAACTTGGTTGATCACATCAAAACAACCATAGGGTCCAACACATTGTAGTGTGTTGAGGGCTTTGAAGCCCATATGGGCTTTCTTCTTCATCTCCGGATTCCACTATTCAAGGTCCAATGGATTTCTGGAGTTGTCGGCAGGAGTCTTGTATCCTCTAGTGATGCTGAACCACTGGTCAAAGTCGGTCTTTAGATAGAGCTCCATTCACTTCTTCCAGTATGGGAAGTCATCACCATTGAACAGGGGAGGACGGGCAGTGCTGAATCCCTCGATTTGGGTCATAATTCTTGCACACATAAAAAAAATAAAGAAGAGGATCCCAAGACTTGGTGTTGGATTTAGCAGTGTGGGAGAAAAAGTAAAAAATTTAAGACTGAATTGGTGTTGCACCAGTTCAGTTTGAATAGCTATGAAAAAAAATTCCAAAGAGGTAATTGTACCAATTTGGAATATATTGAAAAAAAACTGGAAACTGAAAGAAAATAAAATAAAGGTTTCACCCCTTTTGTCTGATTGGTGGTTACACCAAATCAGAGCGGTACCTACTCTGATACCACTTGTTAGATCGTAGAGTTCACTAGAGAGGGGGTGAATAGTGAGAATTCAAAAATCAAATTGAGTACGCAGTGGAAATAAGGAAAGTAAGGGCAATGCTAACACAACCAATTTTACTTGGTTCGGAGCTTTCGTCGACTCATGCTCCAAGGTCCGCACTCGTTGAGTGCTTTCGTTGGACAATCAGTAGTAATTCGAAAAGATGTTTACAAAATGAAATTACCGACAACAAGAAAATAAAGACTAAATCGTTGGTTGTCGGAGAAGCTTCGCGGCGTAGCAAGAGCGTCTTGGAAGCAGCGCACACGAGAGCAATCGTAGCAAAAGTTGTTGTATTTTGCTCCAAGTGGTGGCCTCCTTATATAGGAAGCTCGGGGCGCCTAGACTGTGACATAGACCTAGCTAACCAGCGTGCTCTACGTTTGTGTCGAGATAGAATTTTGCATTCCGGGCGCCCAGAAAGGATCCAAGAGCCCGAACCACCATTTTCCAGCAAATCATTTTCCTGCAAGAAAATGTTAGTCCGAGACAAATACAAATTATACTATCCTACAAAACAAAGTGTCATCACAAATTAACAATTAGAGTAGTAATTAGATTTTGTCTCACCGAGATCGGAATCTAGTCACGATCTCAACTTAGATTCCCAAAATGGTTCTAAGTTGAATTGACACCTACTATTCCCTCGAATGGGGAATGCGTCCTCACCAAGTCACTCCCCTCCAGTGACTTACCTTAACTTACCTACCAAACATCCGGGCATCCCGTCGACCTGTCTGGACTTCGTGCCAGCTATCCGGTCAGCCCGTCAACCTAGCTGGGTTTCGTGCCAACTATCTTGTCGACCCCTAACTTGGGTTCGTGCCAGATATCATGTCAGCCCGTTGACTTAGCTGGATTTCTCTTGCACACTCAGTAAAAGTGTTAGATCACAACAAACCTAACTTAACCTACTTTGTCATTTATCAAAACCTAAGTTAGACCGTTAGTGCTAACCGCACCAACAATTTTCATTTTTGTTTTCTTTTCCTGAGTTAAATGCTCAATTTCTAAATTCATCCAATCACAAATTGATAATTTGGGAGGCTGTGAATTAGGAAGCAGGGATCAAGTATAATTTCTTATGTTTTCTTTACAAGAAAACTCATAATTCTCATTAAAATAATGTCATATTACAAGCTTTTCAACCAAGCTAGTTAATTCCCATTCTCCCAAACAAGTGGAGAAGGGAAGAAGAAACACAACGTGTTATATAATGGGCAACAAAGTTTGTCGTGCATCTAATATGTACAAGAGCAATAGTGTGTCTTTTTTCCCATAAGCTTGCGAATTTGCAAAATTTGAGCTCCTGTATAATGTCATCACCGTCCATGACTGCCTGCATAGATGTTAACAAGTCAAAACAACCAAAAGTCTTCTTAAGCTCCAAGCATTAACGAACACTAGTCCTTCATGAATTGTATTGAGTTTATCGTCTGTAACTAGGTGTGGTGCTTGTTTGCACCTCCCAAAACAGTATATCTTCCTTCTATGATGATCCCATATTACTCCACCAACTCCATAATGGTTCAATTTCTCATTTATACAAGTGTCAACCTCCAACTTTAATGTTCCCGATAGCATATCCGTTTGTTTTATGGCTCTTCTGTAGCTTGATTTGGTGGGGTGTGGTCTCAATTCCGCTACACATCTTTAAAAATGTTGGAGTAGATCATCACACCATTTCAGGCTATGTTTCAATGTTTGGATTCTTTCCCATAAGTAGCTTTTGTGCGCATTTTCATAGCCCTGCGTACATATGGCCAAGCTCTCGAATTGTATTTGGCTGCACTTAGTTTTTAACCACATACAGGCATCTAGCGTTTCCATATCTCGCACCTTTGAAATAACACCCCAGAATGTTGATTCTTTCCAAACAGTCCACACCATAGTATATAGGAACAGAGCATGTATGGAATTGTCAAAATGAAAGCCACACAACGAGCAAAATTCTGAGCATGAAACCCGATGGCGATGGAGATTAGCTGATGTAGGGATGATATCAAGCGATAATCTCCACCAGAATATTTAGATTTTGGAAGAAATGTCTAAATTTCATATGAATTTCAATCACTTTTCACATGAGACTTCTGACTAGTTTTTTGGAGGATCCAGCATTCCACACGCTAAATGGTATCCACTTTGTACAACATATTTCCCCTCCCTATCAAACTTCCAAAATCTTTCATCATCCATGTCTCTCAAAATCAGTGGGATCTTCAATATTTGATTTGCTATATAAGGAACAAACTCACTAGTAATTTGTGCTTCATTCCAGCTACCTTTCCTTAGCCCATATGTCACTCTTATTGATATATGAAGGAGCTTAAGATTGTTTAATTCAAACAAGGAAAGGAAAGGAAAAAAAAGGCTATTTGGGAAGTAGTAAAGGTATGCATGTTTACTTGTGATTAATTAATAAATATTTAAATATGTATATTAGTCATTAACAATTTGTTATTTTTAACATACCTCATCAACCAGATGTGAAATAGTGTGATTTTTATGTGATGAAATTTATGAGAAAAATTATTAAAGAAAATGCTACTGGTGAGAAGGATTAACTATCCTCAATGGCAATATTTGACTTTCTCAATCATCTCAAATAATTGTGTGTTTATGATTTTACAGATTCATTATTGATTATTTTTACTAATATAAACTATGTGTTTATTCACAGTTCATGAAAACAAAGTACTCTAAGGAAGAAAGTGATGATGCGCGTTCCGAGTCGGTGGAATGCATACAAGATTATATTTATGACTAGATATGCAAAGTAATATAAGATTATATTTATAACTAGACATAAAAGTGAATTTATTCTGCTTGCATTTTAGATTTCAAAAGGTTTCCAAAAAAATTGATAGAATTTGATATTTTGATTTATTGGGTCATATATATATATATATATAGATCTTGTGTTGTATGGTATTTGGGTTCGAATTTCCTCACTTTGTTAACTGTTTTTCATTTTGAGTGGCCGAATTTATAGTTTTATCCTTGGGTTGGTTGTGTTTTGCTGGTTAAGTAAATTGAAAAACGAGGACAAAAAATTGTTCCTTTCATTGTGTTAATTAGTTGATAATTTCAAAAGATTAGCTTTAGCACATCTTTAACAACTCTTTGCAAAATATTAAGGTAAGGAGGATGCACGGTTATTTGGCCAAGAATTTTAGAATGGTGTGATGTGATGCTAGATGAAATAAAGCTTCTAGATTTTTGAGCCTATACATGAATAAGATACAAACTTTTATGTATCTTTATATGCCATAAAAATAAAAATTAAAAAAAATATATATAGTTTTCCATCCATTTTTCCTCTATGCCGAAGTTATTTAATTTCTGGTTGCTTTCTTTATTCTATGAATTGTAATTGCACCATTAGATAACAAAGTAGGTTGGTTCAGTTCAACAATCTCTTCACTGGGAATGCTGGGAATACGAACATCTTTCATATCAACTTTGATAATGTCTTCTATTATTTGCTAGATTTAAAATATATTTACCTTGCAGGGGATTGTTTATCTTATGTTCATGATGATACTTAAAAATTCACTTATGCATGAAATAATAGTCGTGCTTATGTGGTTTAAACATACCTATAACAATCTGAAAAACATGGGAAACATGTAGATTTTTGTTTTAGGTGTATGGATTTTATAAATCTTATATGTCTTTTTTTTTTTTGGAGGGATGAGAGAGATAGAAGAAGGAATTGACTTTGTTTCAAGATCACCTTGCTAATGCAGAGAAGATGCACATCGTGAAAAAAGTTGATTTTTGGTTTGATAGTAGTAAATTTAGATGTGTACAATTAATTTAGTAAATCTTAGTTGGTTTCTTTTACATAACTATATTATCTTCCAATTCAGATACGTATAGTTAATTTTGAGATCTTGAAAATAACATAGCCATAGATTGAATGTAGTAAATATTTTATTTTCAATTAGTTATTTTTTATGTTTAATTGTTGTCTTATATATTGTAAATAGACAATAGTTTTCTTATAAAGACAATGATTTTTAACTATTGGAGAAAGTGATTCAATACAATAGTTTTAAAAAATTGTGAAAAAAAAAATCAATGACAACAGTTTTTAATTATTGTCAAAGCATTTTCTAATCAAGACAAACAACGGTTTTTAAACTATTGTGAAAAGTAATTAAAGACAATAATTTTAAATTATAGTCGAATCATCATCTAACAATAAGGTTCTCAAGAAAGACAATAATGTTTAACTGTTGTCAAAAGCATTTAAAGACGATAGTTTTTAAATATTATGAAACAGTTATCTTTGGTATTAAAAGATAATAATTTAAAATAATTGTAGAACTATTATCTATCATGTTTAGAGACAACAATTTAAAATATTATAAAATTATTGTCTTTTTATTTACAGATAACGATTTAAAACTGTTGTCGTTGAGGACACTTTTAACAATTGTGTCAATTATAATAATTTTTAAATAGAAAAGACAACAGATAAAATTTATTGTCGACGAATGTTTTTGTTGTAGTGGCTACACTCTTGGCCCAAGGGCATCTCTTTCACATTCAACAATGAGCTTCAGCCATTGGTCTAGATTGAAACTTTGGCAATGTCAACTTAACAAATCTCTCACTATTTGGGTATAAAAAGAACTTCTCTCTCGTTAACGCTCGAGCTTAGGAAGCCCCTTTATTGTCTATATATCTCACTATAAGCACTAAGGTTCCCATGAAGGTACTTGTCCTACTATTAGAAATACAATTAAAGTTTTACATTGAAAATACATAAAAAATATCATAGATTTAAAAGATGAAAGATATCTCCATTAGTATCAAGCCTTTTGAGTAGAATCTAAAAATAAATCCATGAGGGCTTAAGCTCAAAATTGACAATATCATACTGTTGTAGAGATATATGAATTCTTTTGGTCCTAACAATTGGTATTAGAATCAAGGTCAAGATTGGATGTCATGTGGGGTGACCTTGAACGAAGTTGAGGAGAAACCCAAAGCAGGTCAAGACCGGATGTCATGTGAGGTGGTCTTGAATGAAGTTGAGGGGAGACCTAGCAGGTCAAGAGTGACCGAATGCTTGAGGTGAGGTCCAGAATAGGTCAAGATTAATTGGATACTTGAGGGGGAGGCTTAAACCATGAGAGTAATGGTGATTGTTTAATTTTTTTTATGTGTATGTGTGTATGTGTGGAGGGGGATTGTTAGAAATATAATCAAAGTCCTACATTGAAAATACATGCAAATGACCATGAATTTAAAAGATAAAAAATATCTTCATTAGTGTCAGGAATCACGACCATCCCACACCATTAGGAGGAAGTAAATCAGGAAATTGAAACTAATCATCACATGAGAAAGTAATTTCTCTATCTTTATAAAGCTATATAGATTTTGATATTTGAGTAAAGAGTTTAAATTAGATCTTATTAAAATAATGATTTGTGTGTATGAGTGTACAGAGATTTAGATATACACATGGAGTACCAGATGTCACATGGTCCGTAGAAGATCAGGGAAGAGTGGTATGAGAGGGATTGTAAAATGAGAAGCATTAGAGGTAATTGTGTTTGGGAAGTAAAATACATACATAAGTGGAGTGAGAAGGATAGCACTGAAGGAAGACAGAGGATTTGATGCATCTAATTAAGAGACGAAAAGCTTGGTAGAGAATTGTTAAAAATGCATCATGTAAGCAGAGAGAAAAATAACACCAAAAGAGACTTGGACGATTCAATGCATCCAATAAACAAAAAGTTTGACAAGGGAAGATTGGAATGTTAGTAATGGTTAGAGGGGATTAATAAATACTTGTGATTTTTTTATTCTTATTTTCATCTGTGTGGATCACTCTTTGTAACACCACTATATTTTTCCTTCTTGGATAATGTCCGGAGGTGAAAAAACTCTTACAATCTCCCTCTTGTCATACAAATAAACACAATTGAAATACACAAGAAATAAAGGATTAAATAAATGAAACTCTGTTTTTTTATTGCTTGTTGCTTGCTTTGCTCAGGGAAGGCTTTGAAACACAACAACAACATTCATCTTAGAACTAGCTATGAACATTACTACCAAAGCCTCCATGAAACCCTTCTTTATATATAAGTGTCTCTTGAGTATAGAGGAATCAGTCAATTGATAAAAAAAAATAAAAACTTTCAATCAATTGTTCCACGTACGATGATATGTTAGAATTTGAAAGTTTACCTACATCTTTATTCCGAAGCTCTTTCTTAATTTAGCAAGATTAACTGTCGATAATAGTTGAGTAACCCAATCGACTACTCCTCAAAGGGAATAAAAAAATATGTTTACTTTGTTTCTGCCTGAGTCAATTGCTCAATTTCTGAATTAAAAAAATCACAACTTTATAATTTCGGAGGTCAAGGATTAGTAACGGAAGGTCGCATAAATTTCTTATATTAGCAATTGTTTTGCTCGTTTTAAATTTCCGTTGCACTTAACTTTTTGTTACCTTGTAAAACATTTTCAAGAAAAATATTTTTATTACAGGTCAAATATTATTCACCTCTCCTCTCACTTTTTTTTTTTCCGATAATCCACCCAACTCCCCTCTCACTCTTTCATTCATCTATGATCCATTTTATGAAAGTATTTGTTACTGATATTAAACTTTTGAAAATAACATTTAATATTTCTTTTTTAATAATATTTATATGTTTTTTAGTATTCAAAAATATCTTAAAATTTTAAATATTTAAAAAAAAGAAAATGGATCAACATCAAATCGTATCCTACTACCTTAGGATTTTTTAGCTTTTCTAAAACTATCACAAATGAAGTGGTTCCGTGGACAATGCAATTAAATAAAGCCATTCTTGATATGACTTCTAATGTGCTATGACAGCTCAAATCGTGCCTATGAAGTTTGGCAATGCATTTTGTAAAGCTAAAACTAGTCAATTTAATTAGGGGTGCGATTAATTAATTTTGAATGATAAAATTGTATAAATTATTATATTTAAATAAAAAATAAAAATTATAATAAATTTTACATAAGTTTATAAATTAGTCACCGGTGTTAAAATTAATTTGTTTGATATATTCTTTTACTACTAAATAATTTAACAGAAATGAGATTAATTTATTCAATCCACCGCTCCACCACAACTACTTTAAAGGTTCATTTTGATATACATTATCGTACTAAAAGATAGATGGATAAATTTTATGGCCCTAGCTGCAAATGCACTTCCCGACCTCATTATGTAACAGTCTCCTTGTTGATAGTAAACGGATGAACGAGTTTTTCAAACAATGAGGGTTTGAATCCCATGTAACACAAATAACCAATGTTGAACCGTACCCTGTGGCCCATTTGCGCTTCTCTTGTAAGAGCCTCCTAGTTCCACTAAATGTGGGTGGCACAGTGATCAACTTTGCTTGGCACGATGTGCAACCATCACACTTGCCCTTGCAATTCGGTGGCGTCGACCCTATGGAAATTTGCCACCACTCTCTGGTTGTGACCTTCTTATTCACTTGCACATTAATGCAGCTTCCTTCACTTGTGATCTTTGCATGTATTCCTCTAGCTAAGAATAGATTAGAACAAATAAATATGAGGATTGTATGTATTGTAAATCAAATGGTCATGCATCCAGAAAACCTTGTCAAGATTATACCATCAATGATGCAAAAGAGAACAAGGAAGAGAGAGCCATCATTCCTTTCACCTCCATTGTGAAATGTTAGATTGTTATTCTAAGTAGAAGGGGTCAATTTGCTAGTATTTATAATGTGAATTCTCACCTTTCTTGAAAATGAAATTCAACAAATATTAAGAAAAAAAACAAAATATTCCTGTTGAGAAAGTATTAAAAAAAATATTTTAAAAAATAAAACCCTATGATTTTATATATGGAATGGCTATCTTACCATATAGTGATTAAAAACAATTAGATAATACAAATAGGAAAAAAATATCACAGGAAAAAAATACTTTTGACAAAAATAAATTCAAGACAAATTTTAGAATGGTTTATCTGTGATAAAAGAAAAAAAATAAAAATGTTTAAGATTGATTCCTCTGTAATCAATAAAAATAAATTAAAAAATATTTAAGATTGATGCATCTCTACAAAAACTAGAGATTAATTCATATTATTTAGTAATTAATATTTTTTATTTTAGGAATAAATATAGAATAACTATAACTGATCCTTGATTTAAATCTATTTTAATAGGAAAGCTTGATTTGGTTATTAACGAAGCCTCCACAAAACTCTTTTTTATTTCTTTATAGGTGCAGCGGTAGGGTATCCAAGTTGTCACCTAGACATCTGCGGTTCAATCCCTAGCTATTGCATATTTGTAGAAATTTTTTCTCCAAATGAGACTCACAACCAAATGATGTTGGCCTTTTGGACTGTCTGCGTGAGCGCTTCCCGATTTACCTTGCAGGTGGCAATGGAAGGGGCGGAGCTAGGCCCCTTATAACCAGTGGGGCAAAATATTTAAAGCATAATATGTTATATAAAAATTACATAAGAAAATATTTTTATAAGAATTCTCGACGAGTACACATATTTTAAAAATGACGTAATATTAATTCATTGTCAATTGTATCAAAAACTTCTTTTTCAATAAAAGTAACCAAACAAACATTCATCCACCGATCTCCCATTCGATTTCAAAGCTGATTTTTCACAATCTTTATAGCAGAAAATTCCCTTTCCATAGTTGTTGTAGCCACCAGTAACACAAGTGCAAAGTTTAATAAGCTTATACACCAATCGATATACAATATCTCTTTTTGTTTCAATTAATTCTCTCACAAGACTTCTTATTCCTTTTAAATTTGCAAACTTTTCACTGGAGTGCATATCCATGAAATAATTATCAAGTTGATTACCTAATGCTATAATCTCAACTGGTGAAAAATCTGTTGGATAAAACTTAGCAAATTGAAGTAACTTTTCCTTGTCAAAAGTAGAAAAAAAGGATTTTCTGGACTAAGACATTCCATACAAAGAAGCAATTCAGTATTTACTTTTGTAAATCGATCATTAAGCTCTTGAAGTTGCATATCCAAGACTTCATAAAATAAACTAATCTTGTAGTAGTGTCAATTGATAACAACTGGAGCTTTACATCTTAATATATCCTTGAGAACATGAACTTCATTCATGTCTAGAATTACAATATCATGGCAATTACAAAATATCATTACTTCATTCAATAAATCATCCCTACCATTATCTCTCATCAATTGAAGCCTCTCTTTTGAGATTTTAACTTGTACCACGACATTGACAATATATTGATTCTTTCTCTGCAAAATTTGGGAAAGCTAATTTGTAACACCCAAAATATTTTTCAGTAGATGCAAAGTGAAAGCAAAATCAAATGTTTCTAAAGAATCCAAAAGACCAGCAGCTTTAGCCTTTTGTTCTTAATGAAAACCATCTTCCACTACATATTCTAAAATATCAAGAACAATGGAAAAATGCACAATTAAACTCATCAATGTGCCATAATGTGAACCCCAACGAGTATCACCAGCTTTTTTGAGCTCGGATTCTTGATTTAAGCCACGAACATTGAAAATTTCTCCATTTCCAAGTGCTTTTTTAACTTCAGTCATTCGTTTCTCTGGAAACATATTTTGTCTTTTACATGAACCTCCAACTACTTTAACTATAATAACAACTAAATTAAAGAGAGAAGCAACTTGGAGATGATTTTTTGCTACTGCAACAATAGTAAGCTAGAGTTGATGTGCAAAATAATGAACATAATATGCAAAAGGATTATCTTTCAAAATTAAACTTTTGAATCCATTAAACTCTCCTCACATATTACTTGCACCATTATATCCTTGTCTTCTAATTCTAGCTATACTCAATCCATAATATGAAAGTAGTGATTCTATAGCCTTTTTGAGTGACAGGGAAGAAGTATCACTAGCATGAACAATCCCAAGAAAACGTTCAACAACAATGCCTCTCAAATTTACATAACGTAAAGTAATAGCAATTTGTTTTATATCTGATATATCGTGTGATTCATCAACTAATATGGCAAACACTTTATTTCCAAGTTCATTCAATATGGCATATGTAGTCTGAAGACTAGCAGCATTTACAATATCTTTTTGAATTTCAGGAGAAATTAATTGATTATTTTCCAGAGCATTTTGTAAAAGTACATTCTTTTATCTCTTCATTATGATATGCAATGAA
This sequence comes from Zingiber officinale, assembly GCF_018446385.1. Taxonomy (NCBI): domain Eukaryota; kingdom Viridiplantae; phylum Streptophyta; class Magnoliopsida; order Zingiberales; family Zingiberaceae; genus Zingiber; species Zingiber officinale. The sequence goes on from NC_056001.1 coordinate 34,470,321, forward strand.
TTTCAAAAGTTCAAGAAAATTGCCTTGATTAAATAAACTTTCAGATTCATTATGCATCATAAAAGTTAACCCCTGCATAACAAAAATCGTATGCAATCAACTAAAGTAGATAACCTTACTCTATAGAGATTGTGAGCTTGCTCTGTTTGCCTGGTAAGAGCAACTTCAATGTGTTGACTTTCTTTCATCAAATCTACACATTTCTGCCAAGTTTGATTATGTGCGCTATTTGAACTTCCAGCATATTTAACAAAATCTCCCTTTATTTAATTAGTAACCCCAACTAAAGTAAATGAATCTCCACCTACTTGTTTTCCAAAATCAAGTTGAAATAAATAGAAACACAAACAAACAGAATGCAACATCTTTACTTATGCTATATTCTAACCAATTTCAAAATTCATTAAACCAAGATGGACAAAATCTTCTTGATACTTTACCGATCTTTCTTTGTGGAAACTTGTGATTGCGAGGTTGACAAGATTCTTTCTGCAAGTAAGCTCTTCTCACTTTTTCTCGATCATTAGGATCATAGTATGAAATCTGTACCCGTAACCCAGGATCTGAGTGAAGATCATCCAAATTGATTTCAACTAAAGATTTTTTTTAAGGGTGCATATTTTAACTCTAGATTTTTTTTTTTTTCTCTTTGACTTGTTTCTTCATTTACCATTAACTTTTGTTTAAGAAATTTATCTGTTCCTGTTAGGAAGAAAAAGAAATTGTTATATGAATAATTATTTTTTAAATTTTAATATAATTTACCTAACTAGTAAATTAGTAATATAACTTATGTAAGGCCAATAATATTTAATCAACCAAAATTAATAAATAATAACTGAAATTAGGGAATGGCATCCCAACTTGGAAGCAGTAATAAGTGAAATTTGGGAAGATACCAACTGTCCTCAAAGTCTCGAATCCGGCGGACAAAGAGGTGGGAATCAAGGAATGACGTTCAACGCAGGGTAGATGGTGGAGGCGAGCACAACGTCGAATCCAACAAGTGGTGGCGGGGACAAGGCAAAGCGAAGTCGATCGTCGACGCTGTAAAAGAGAGCCTCGTTGATGAGGTCTTACTTGGAGGCAATGCGGAGGGCGGTAGAGGGTCAGGTAGAGAATCGAAGCGGAGGAGGGAGAGGAGGGCGGAGGAAATCTCAAGGTCACTGTCACGCCCCAGGTAGTCTCTTTCAGAAGAAATTTCAGCAGCATCACCCATGTACGGGTGACAATATGAAACTTCCTACAATGCCCTCATGGCCACATATACCTCGGCCAACACGGCCGGAACAATAATAACAAAAATAAGCAAACACCCACGCAGTTTAATAGTAGAATCTTAACCTAAGCAACGATAAGAAAAATCATTTCAAATATCCTACTCAACTACACCCATAAAACACAAATCTGATATCCTACTCAACTACACCCATAAAATACAAATCCGATATCCTACTCAACTACACCCATAAAATACAAATCATCATCATGTATCTAAACGAAAACCCATCGAGAATAAGAAATCGTACAAGATCCAAATGTCAAAAGATACAAGTCTGAAACATAATCTATAACATAAACAGGAAACCGAAATGTGCGAACTCATCACGACGCGCAGTGGTGGGGGACTAGCGACTGGAACCTCCTGAACAGCCTCAACCTGAAAATAGTAATAATGGGGTGTGAGTCCAACACTCAGTGGATACCTAGTTGACATGCATAGTAAATAATAATCAGCAGAAATAAATATGCGTACAATCTCTTGGAGAGAAAATGCAAAACGGCAAAGTAAGGAGTATCTGTACTAACCAGAACCTAGGAATAGGAATATCAAGGTTGTCAGACCCAGAGTATCGTAAATCCTGTATGCATGTCAAACAATGCATCCACCAAAAATGCAACATATAAAGTGCAGCAACCACAAGCAATAAATGCATATAATGCCATAACATGTCCTGGTCACCCCTGACGCTAGTCAGCCATCTCACACACGATGGTGAGGCCGAGTGGGTAGGGCTGTGACAACCGTGCACTCTGCCATCACTGCTCCTGAGTGACTGAGTGGACAGGATGCTGTCGGAGTACATCTATCCTCCTACCCCAAATCATAAGTGGGGGAGCGCAATGCTCTCATCTCCCTGAACTAGTCTAGAGGAGAGATCCCTGCCGGCTACCATGCTGCGTCACACTACCCATGAGCGGACCAACGGAGCCAAACAGAGCAAAACCCGTCTGTCGGCTACCACGCTACGTCACTAGACCAGCGGAGCCTAACAGAGCAGAACTGTCTGCCGACTACCACGCTGCGTCACTAGACCAGCGAAGCCTAACAGAGTAGAACTTCCACACACCCTGCCTGATATACCACCAACCCATGAGTGGTGGTGTGTGTAGATCTATGTATCTAGCGATGTACTCAGCAATAATGGAGCTGACTATCGCACAGCTTACAATCATGCGAGATAGTGCATAACACTAAGCATAGAAATATCCTAATCCTATCTACCTCCATAAAAACATGTACCATATACATGGATCAAATAATATGATCTAGGTACACAGGTCAGGTATATCATAGAGCATGGCATGTCACTACCTCTATAACATAAATAGTAAACAAGGCATGAACGTTAAACAAGTAACAAACAAAATATGCTCGGAAATAAATAGTGGCATGTCGATGCAGATATAAATATAATTATTACTACTTGTTAAGATCTACTAAACATATCAACAAGACATATCAAAATAGATAGGTCAAGGTATCCGCCTCCAATAAAGTGTGTGCCAAAGGAAATCCCACGCGAGGCAACTCGTCGTAAATCAGAGTCCTGTAACAACATACATATAATTTATCTACTCTGACCTGTATCAAATAACTAAAACAACCTCCTAATTAAATTTGGAAACCCTCTTTATTAATCATCCTTAACTGATCATGGATTAACTCATCCATCCTATTTGATTAAATTAGGTTAGGTTAAACATAAACCATTTCTAAATCCAATAACCTATATTCCACAATCAAAATTGCATTAGATATATGCAAAACCATCCATCACCCAAACATCTAATAGGGTTTAGTGATTACCTCCAAGATGACAACAAGGTAGCTGCTACAAGGGTAATCGAGTCTGTCCAACGATGAAAAGGTCCTACAAATCTGATGAAGAAGAGGCAATGAACCTCCCTGATGGAATCCCTAATGCAAGTTCCACAGAACACAACTTCACTTGCTGGGAACACCCTGTACTCATTGAACAGATCAAGAAATCAATAAGATAGTCTATTAACAACTTACCACAGATTTGTGTCGGCAGTGCCAGGAGCCAACCATCACCCAAAATCGGAGGTAGCTGTTGGCCGATCGTAGTCGCAAGGCGGCTGCGTCTCGCGGGTGAGGCAATAGGCAACGCTGATCAAAGCTAGGGTGCAGGCCTGTCATCGCATGGAAGAAAGGGAGAAGGCACCAATGATGAAATTGAGAGAGAGGAAGGGTTGCACCGGCGGTGAAGAGGAGAAACGATAAACCTCCTTGATGCAATATCCGTGGATCTCCCCAACTCCACAAGCAAGAGGAAAGGATTTCCCTTATCCCGTCGCCGATTCTTCTTCTCCCTACAACAGCAAGATCGTGGAAGCATAAGAGAGAAATCCAGGGGAGGGGGAAGGGCTCCGGTGTCCGGTGGCTGTGGCACTCGACGACAGTGGACTCGAGATCGGCATCGGCGTGTGCTTGATCTCAGCGGCGGAGACACACGGAGAAGATGGAGAGGAATAGGAAGGAGGAGGACTCAGATCTTCCTTTGGCCGGCGGTTTGTACACGAGGGGAGGAGAGGAACCGACGCGGGGGCAGCGGCGTTGGCTGGGAAAAGGTAACGGCGATGGGTGAGGCACGGGTTCAGCGTGGATCGGGGAAAGGAAACTAGTGTAAGACCGATGCGGCCGGCTAGAAGGGGGGGTTGAATAGCCCTGAGTAAAACACAACCCTTTCTCGGACAATTAAGCTAACACTTGAAAAAAAAAAAAAATAGATTAATCAGAAAGTAAAGCATAAAAACGAGGCACTGGTTTTGACTTGGTTACAACCGGGGAGGTTGTTAATCCAAGGAAGATTGTTGCACTAAAAACTCCTTCAGGCGGAGAAGCCTCGTTTACAGCAGTGTAGGCACAAAAAGAAAGAAGCTAATCAAAGCAATGGAAGCACACAAGTGTTGTTATAATTTCTGAACTGATGAAGAGCTTCTGGACCAAGGCTATATTTATAGCCTTGGTCGGGGCGCCTGGAAAGGTTCCGGGCGCCCTGGGGGGGATAAATTTTATCCCCCAACGTTCAGATCGAGATAATCCTCGATCTGGTCAAAGTTACTGTTCCGGGCGCCCCGGTCAGTTCCGGGCGCCCCGGACCCCGAAAGTCAACATAGTTGACTTTTTCATCCGGGACCGCTTCTCTGGTTCAGTCCCGCTTCGGTCCGGTTCTTCCGCTCCGGATCCGCTCGTTTGGGTGATCTCTGCCTTCCGGAAAAGGGCTCACCCGAACCCAACTTCCGGTCTTCTCGAGCGTGCTTCCCTCCGGCTTCTCGTCCCTCGGAATTGCCGCGTGTTTCCTTCTCGTCCGCCAGCGTACTCATCCGCAGTCTTCGTCCCTCGGTCGTCGACCTTCTCGCTAGCTGCGTCTCTTGCTTCCCGAGCAATCTTCCGCTCCGGCTTTCGTCCCTCGGAACCACCGCGCGCTTCCTTCTCGTCCGCCGGTGTACTCTTCCGCAGCGCCTCGTCCCTCGGACGCACAGCGTGCCGTCCTTCTCGCTAGCTGCGTCTTCCACTCGAGTACCTGTGTTCCTAAGCTCCTGCACACTTAGACACAAGGTTAAATACACAGGACCTAACTTAACTTGTTGATCACACCAAAACAACCTTGGGGTTCCAACAATCTCCCCCTTTTTGGTGTGATCAACCCAAGTTAAGCTAGGGTTAAAATAGACATAAACTTGAATTAAGTAAATTAACTTAAATTACAATTTAAGTGCAAAAAGATAGAGAAAAAACTAAATTCTATCTACCTCCCCCTAGACTTATACTTTCCCTTCTCCCCCTTTGATCACAAAAAAAATGGGGTTCCAAGAAAAATAATCTAAGGGTTAAAGACTTAGAAAAAATATTTCTAAAAAAAATCTAAGTTTTTAAGAAATTTAGAAAATTTTTCTAAGTAATTAAAGCTGAGATTTCTAGTTTCAAGAAAAAAAGTTCTTAACTTAGGAAAAAATAATTTTTGAGAATATAAAAATAAAAAAAAAATTCTAAGTAGGTAAATTGAAATAAAATGTTTTGAATAACCTTTTTCAAGCACTAATTAATTCTTGTATTAATGCTTCATTAGTAAGTTAATTAAACATTTATTTCAATATTTTGGCTTCCAGGTCGTGGCGAGGCACTAGGCCTTCTAGGTTATTGGAGCAATAACCACTTCCTTAGACAAAGCCTCATAAAGAAATTCTTTATTTAATTTTCTCACTTAAAGCGCTAATTTTACTTTTAAAATTAATTTAAGCATGATTTAGGAACCCAATATAGGTTCCAACCTACTGGATTAACTAAAAAGTTTTTAGGGACATATTTTCTAGAGATATTTTTAATTTGTCCCTGGTGATATCTATAATACCAATTCAAATTATTGAACCTTCTAAAATTGGTTTTAGATGAGTAAGCAGAGTTTTTCAAATTTTCTACTTGAAAAATTAAATTTTGAATTTCTAATTTTAATTTTTCATTTTCTAAATTTGATTTATCTAGCATTTCTAATGGACAAGATGTAGCTAATATTGCTTTTAAATCTTTATTTTCATTTTCTAATTTGCAACAATCTTTTGTTAAAATTTTAATGAATTTAAACATTTTATTAGGAGGAAGAGATCGTACCTCACTTACCTTGTCGATCTCGTTGTCGGTTTCTCCCCCTGAACTGCTGCTCTCTTCGGACGTGGCTCCCCCTTCATTGATGCTTTCGATGCTCATTTCGGAAGAGCTTGATTCGTAGTCGTCGTCTAGATGACTCGCCATTAACGCGAGCCCGGAGAACTCCTTGACTTCTGATTCCGACGACGTATCGTCCCACGTCGCTTTTAGGGCCTTGCGATTTTGGATAGGCTTCTTACCCTTGTTCTTCAGTTTAGGGCAATTGTCCTTGACGTGCCCTTCTTCATCGCAATGGTAGCAGCGGATGGTTCTTTTCTTTCTTCCCTGCGGATGGTTAGATTTCCTAGATTTACAAATATTTTTAAATCGTCTTACCATCATTACCATTTCCTCGTCGTCGAGAGAAGATTCTGACTCAGGTTCGTCTCTCGAAGCTTTAAGGGCGACATTATTCTTGGGCTCCTTCGGACCTGCACATCTTGACTCATGCACTTCAAAAGTTGAAAAGAATTCGTCTAATGAAATTTTTTCTAGATTTTTTGAAATGTAAAAGGCATCTACTAGTGATGCCCATTTTGAGTTTCTAGGAAAGGAATTTAGGGCATACCTTAGCGAATCTCGGTTACTTACCTCTTCTCCAAGATTCGTAAGTCTCGTGATGAGATCCTGAATCCTCGAGTGGAGATGTGCAATTGTTTCACCTTCTTCAAATCGGAGGTTTGTAAGCTGGTTACGAAGTAAATCCCGTCTTGCAAGTTTGGCTTCGGATGTTCCTTCGTGTAACTCAAGGAATTTATCCCAAAGCTCCTTTGCCGAGTTGTAGGTACCGACTCGATTGACTTCTTGTGTTGGAAGTACACTTAGCAGATGAAATTCTGCTTTCTTGTTTGCCACGTGGTCAGCCTGCTCCTTCTTTGACCATTGATTTCTTGCTTTGCCCTCTGTTGCTTCATAGCCAAATTCCATTGTTAGTAATAAATCATAATCTGTTTCAAGAAATACCTCCATTCGCTTTTTCCAGCTAGCGAAGTCCCCTTCGAATTTTGGTGCGTGGATGTTGGATCCGGCCATCTTGTTGCTTCGTTCGGCGGTTAGTCCTCCTGAAGCGCCTCGGCTCTGATACCACTTGTAAGACCGATGCGGCCGGCTAGAAGGGGGGGTTGAATAGCCCTGAGTAAAACACAACCCTTTCTCGGACAATTAAGCTAACACTTGAAAAAAAAAAAATAGATTAATCAGAAAGTAAAGCATAAAAACGAGGCACCGGTTTTGACTTGGTTACAACCGGGGAGGTTGTTAATCCAAGGAAGATTGTTGCACTAAAAACTCCTTCAGGCGGAGAAGCCTCGTTTACAGCAGTGTAGGCACAAAAAAAAAAGAAGCTAATCAAAGCAATGGAAGCACACAAGTGTTGTTACAATTTCTGAGACTTCTAGCCTTGGTCGGGCGCCTGGAAAGGTTCCGGGCGCACTGGGGATAAATTTTATCCCCAACGTTCGATCGAGATAATCCTCGATCTGGTCAGTTACTGTTCCAGGCGCCGGAAGGGTTCCGCGGGATGGGTCCGGGCGCCCGGACGACCAAAGTCAACATAGTTGACTTTTCATCCGGGACCGCTTCTCTGGTTCAGTCCGGCGTCCGGTTCTTCCGCTCCGGATCCGCTCGTTTGGGTGATCTCGCCTGGAAAGGGCTCACCCGAACCCAACTTCCGGTCTTCTCGGGCGTGCTTCCCTCCGTCGTCCCTCGGAATTGCGCGTGTTTCCTTCTCGTCCGCCAGCGTACTCATCCGCAGTCTTCGTCCCTCGGTCGTCGACCTTCTCGCTAGCTACGTCTCTTGCTCCCCGAGCAATCTTCCGCTCCGGCTTTCGTCCCTTGGAACCACCGCGCGCTTCCTTCTCGTCCGCCGGTGTACTCTTCCGCAGCGCCTCGTCCCTCGGACGCACAGCGTGCCGTCCTTCTCGCTAGCTGCGTCTTCCACTCGAGTACCTGTGTTCCTAAGCTCCTGTACACTTAGACACAAGGTTAAATACACAGGACCTAACTTAACTTGTTGATCACACCAAAACAACCTTGGGGTTCCAACAACTAGAAAAAGAGAGGAAAAAGAATATATATATATATATATATATATATATATATATATATATATATATATATATATATATATATATATATATATATATATATATATATATATATATATATATATATATATATATATATATATATATATATTCAACTTTTCCTCATTTAAATGGGGTAGCCTAAACAGGCTTTCCCGGGACCTAGTTTTTATCCCCGTAACCCGAGTCATACGGTCTCCAAAAAATTTCTAGAAAATTTCTAAAAATTCCAGAAAATTCCCTTATGGTTATTCGCCTTTTTTCTGTATTTTACATTCTCCCTCACTAATAAAAATTTGGTCCTCAAATTTTCGTTATCTACCATCAGCAAGTACTAACAATATATAAAGAGTATAAATGTTGAACGGTAAATTAAACTCGCATACCTCAAGTGAAAAGGTGGGGGTATCGAGCTCGGATCATATCCTCGAGCTCCCAGGTAGCATCCTCGTCCGAATGATGCTGTCATCCGACTTTAACTAGTCGGATAGTCTTGTTCCGCAGCTGACGCTCTTTCCGGTCCAGAATCCGTACCGGAATTTTCTCAAAAGTGATGTCAGGCTGAACGGGAACTGAGATATCTGTCAGCACATGTGTCGGGTCGGGTATGTATCTCCTCAGCATAGATACGTGGAATACTTCGTGGACGCCTGCCAGGTGTTAGGATCCTTCGTACGGCTAGAGAGGGGGGTGTGAATAGCCGACCCCAATCTTTCTCGTTTCTTCCTACGATTAGGTTAGCGCAGCGGAAAATAAAACAAAGAAACGAAAGCGGAAAGATCAAACCTCAAACTCGTCGATGTAACGAGGTTCGGAGATGAAACTCCTACTCCTCGGCGTGTCCGTAAGGTGGACGAAGCCTATCAATCCGTCGGTGGATGAGTCCCCGGAAAACCGGCTAAATCAAACTCCTTCTGGGTGGAGAAACCTCGCCACAATGTCTTGCAACAGCAAGATAAACAGAAGTACAAGAATACAGCAAGAAAACTAAGTACAATACAAGAATGTAATAACCCTAGCTTGCCTTCTTGTCGACTGGATGAAGTAGCAATAGCCCAGTCGAGAAGCTCACGCGAAGCTTTGGACGAGCTCAACAAAGCTCAAGCACAGCAGCACTTAGCAATCGGAAGGAGGAAGAAGAAGAAGAAGAAGTAGGCTCGCAGCAGCAGCCCTCCTTTTATAACCTGCGAAGAAAGCGAAGAAAACACAGAAGAAATCTAGCCGTTGTGTCGCAACGGCTAGTGCCTGGATCGGCGTGGACCGATCAGGCCCATGGATCGGTCCACGCCGATCCATTCCCTAACTTCGCTTCTGTTCCGTCGATCGGTCCATGGACCGATCAGGAAACTTCTGATGGCTGAACGATCGATCAGAACCTCTGATCGGTCCGTAGACCGATCAGGCTTCTCCTCGAACGTTCGGTCGACCGATCCAGCTGTGCGGATCGATCAGGAACTAATCTGATCGGTCACCAAACCGATCAAGAGATCCCTGGATCGGTCCACCGGACCGATCAGGACATCCGGATCGGTCCGGTGACCGATCCGAGCTTGGTTTTGCCCAAACCAAGTCCCAAGACTTCAAACCAATATCCGGTCAACCTTGACCTATTGGTACTTCATCCCTAGCATCCGGTCACCCTTGACCTGCTAGAACTCCTCGCCAAGTGTCCGGTCAATCCTTTGACCTACTTGGACTTTCCACCAGAAGTCCGATCATCCCCGATCCATCTGGATTTTCCAACACCAGAAGTCCGATCATCCCTGATCCATCTGGATTTTCCCTTGCCTGGTTTCACTCACCAGGACTTTCCAACTGCCTAACATCCCAGTTAGGACTTTCCCACTGCCTGGCTTCACTCACCAGGACTTTCCACACTGCCTAACATCCCAGTTAGGACTTTCTCATTGCCTAACATCCCAGTTAGGACTTTTCCACTGCCTGGCTTTACTCACCAGGACTTTCCACACTGCCTAACATCCCAGTTAGGACTTTTCCTCGTGCCAAGCTCCCTGCTTGGACTTCTCCGTGCCAAGTCTCCATACTTGGACTTTTCCAGTGCCAAGTCTCCATACTTGGACTTTTCCCGTGCCAAGTCTCCATACTTGGACTTTTCGCGTGCCAAGCTCCCTGCTTGGACTTTTCCAGTGCCAAGTCTCCATACTTGGACTTTTTCCCGAATCAGGTCAACCAGGTCAACCTTGACCTACGGTTGCACCAATAATCTCCCAAACATCTATTCTTGTCCCATATCAAGAATAGAATTCTCTCACGAGTGTCAAACATCAACATGCAACTTAACTAGGTCAACCTTGACCTAAGGTTGCACCGACAATCTTCCCAAGTCAAACATCAAAATACAACTCGAGTCAAGTCACCTCGAGTCGGGTCAACCAGGTCAACCTTGACCTAAGGTTGCACCAACAATCTCCCCCTTTTTGATGTTTGACAAAACTCATAATCAAGTTAGGTTAACCCGATAAACTAACTTGGGTTCTCCAATAATTCTCCCCCTTTTTGACACACATCAAAAAGAATTCCAATGTTCTACCTTGAACATTCCTTGACATTCTTCCCCTAGCTTAGGTTAACCCGATAACCTAACTTGGGTTCTCCAATAATTCTCCAATGAACACTCTCCCTTTTTGACACATCAAAAAGAAAAGGAGAGTATCAAGGTCAAGAGTTTCTTCCTAATGAAAGTCCCATACCTTTCATTGAAACTCTTAATTTCCCCCTTGATACTAAACTCAACAATCAACTTAGTGATAACCCCATATCACTAATCCTCAAGAGTCTTAAGGAGTAAAAACTCCTCCTAAAAGTCAACTCCCCCTTGACAATTAGGTAAAACTCCCCCTAAAGGTCAACTCCCCCTTGACCATTGCACCAACAATATCTTGGAGAGTTTCAAACCCTTAGAAACCTAAACCACAAACTTTCACAGCTGGAGTTTCAGATATACAGTTGAAATTCAGCTTTTGGCATGCCCTGATCGGTCACCAGACCGATCAGGATCCCATTAGATCGGTCCCCAGACCGATCCACATTCACTGGGATCGGACTGCCTCACTGCCTCTTACTGGATCGGTCTCCGGACCGATCCACACTTCCCTGGATCGGTCCAGTGACCGATCCACTCCTTTCTGGATCGGTCCAGTGACCGATCCAAGATCCCTTATCAGAATTCCTGAATTTTTACCCGAAATTCAGAAACCCATAAACAATTCTAGAAAATTTCAAAAATTATGAAACTTTTAGGATACACTTCTCATAACATATACTATCAAGGAAAAATAGTTTTCTATGAAAATAACTTCCATTTTTCAATCTTGATACAAAGTTCAAAAACTTTGAAATAGTTCAAGTTTAACTCAACTTTGTATCACAATGTTCAATGATGAATGCTATCACTAGGAAAGCTTCATCAAGGTTTTTCAAATCAATTTTAAAATGCTTTTAAAACCATTTGAATTTAGGACCATAATCTTAGGGCTAGATGTACATGACTTGTACACAAGCTTTCCCTATGATCCTCCTTTCTTGAATTAGGCTCATCTAGGTACAAGGACTATGCACCTTGATCCTAACTCATGATCCTAATATCTCACACACATCTAAGATGTATCAAACCACATTCAAGTCAATTTGATGTGAGATATGGGTTTAGGTATCTTAGACTAAGGTCTCATGCATTTTCTAAACACAAATTTGATCTCAATATCAAAATGTGTTTTTCATCCTTAAATCAATTCAATTGATTATTAATGCAAGAGATGATGACATGGCATAAAATGGTATCATAAATGAAAACATGTGCCAATGTCATGATGTCATGGCATAAAGTTTGAAACTAAACTAACACATGACATATAAATAACCTAAGCATTATCATGACATTTCAAATGATCATAAATTAAATATGATGTCATGACATGGCATATGGCAAACAATCATGGTAAGTTAGCACAAATGAAATACCTAAATTCCCTATCTAAGTATCCTTAGCCTTAGCTAACTTAAAATCTAACCCTAGATTGCCCATATATCCCTAAGAGAAAACCAAAATCCCAATTATGGTATTTCTCTAGGTTTTCTTAAATTGTGCCAAATAAGATTAAAAATGAAATTTCCAATCTTTAGGCACATTTAACTCTTCAAAGGAGTAAATGATAATTCCATTTCATTTTCAAAAGTTCTCAAAACCTTGAAAATACTCCTTGAGTGTCAATTTCCTCAAAGTTGGGTTAACTACCCTTCTTATTGGAGTTGACACTCTCTAACCCATTTATGGGGTAGAGAAGATGCTCCTAGGAACCCAATACCTATTTGAGCTCATTGGGTTCACTAAATATTCACTAGGGATAACTTCCCTAGCAACCCTCCTAATGACCCTCTTAGGCTTTGAAGCCTTGGTCATTTGGGTCTCATCAAGGTCAACTATAGGGGTGACTCCCCTTGTAACCTTGGTAATGGTCTTCCTAGCCCTAGGTTTTGTTCCATAATCGAATGGAACATTGTGATAAGTGGGCTTGACCATTTGGGACTTAGGTTTGTGACCCAAACACTTTTTGTCCTTGGACATTGGTTTTTGACCCTTAAACCCTAAAGATGACTTCTCCATGTTTTTAAGAGCCTTTTCTAAATTATCAAGTCTTGACCTCAAGACTTGATTCTCCTTCTCTAGTACCTCAATTTTTGATTTGTCATTTTTCTTTGAGGCATTCCTAGGCATGTGTCTAGTTGATTTGAGATTCCTACCTAGGTTCTCCTTAACCTTAGATGAGGTAATTCTAGGGTTGGCTTTCCTAGTGTTATCCTTATCTAGGCTCACATGTTTGGCACCTAAGCATGTGTATCGATTTCTAATGTTATCATGCTTATCATTATTGACTAGTGCAATAAAATTTCTAGCATGCATCTTACTAGTATTGCACGAATGAGACTTAAATGATACCTTAGGGTTTGCCTTAGCTCCCCCTATAGAAGTGCTCGGTCTCTTGCCCTTGTGAGGTTGCCTCCCCCTCGGACAATGACTCCGATAATGTCCCCTTCGCTTGCATTGGAAGCATACCACGTGCTCCTTGCCTTTGCGTGTCGGGACTCCGGCTCCCTTGACTTTTGGTGCCGGTGGAGTCTTCCTAACCCTCCTTGGACACTTACTCTTGTAGTGCCCATGTTTCCTACACTCAAAACACATTATGTGTAATTTGCTTGAAATCACAGTGTTTGAGTTACCTAGGGTTGTGGATGGAGATGAGCTTTCTTCTTCAACCCTTCCGGAGGTGGAAACGTCTTCTTCTTGCTCCGAACTTGAGCAAGAGGAACTCTCCTCCTCTTCTTCCTTGGATGTTGAGTAGCCCTCAACTCCCAATTTGCTCCCTCCATGATGTGAGCTACTTGGCTCACTAGGCTCCTCTTCATGGCTTGAAGTGAAGCTCTCCTCATGGTACTTGGCCAAGTTATCCCACAATTCCTTGGCATTGTTGTATTTACCTATCTTACATAAAATATTAGTAGGTAATGAAAATTCAATTGTTTTAGTTACCTCATTGTTGATCGTGGATTGGTGGACTTGTTCCTTCGTCCACTTGTTCTTCTCTAGAGGCTCTCCTTCTTTATCCATTGGAGGAGAAAACCCTTCTTGTACACAAAACCAGTTCAACATATTAGTCCTAAGAAAATACATCATCCTTACCTTCCAATATGTGAAGTTGTCGTTGTAGAAGGGTGGAATCGTGATGTCTTCTCCGAATTGATCTATCTCTAGCTTTGCTCCCACGGGTGTTGATCCGACGAAGAGCAACCTCGCTCTGATACCACTTGTTAGGATCCTTCGTACGGCTAGAGAGGGGGGTGTGAATAGCCGACCCCAATCTTTCTCGTTTCTTCCTACGATTAGGTTAGCGCAGCGGAAAATAAAACAAAGAAACGAAAGCGGAAAGATCAAACCTCAAACTCGTCGATGTAACGAGGTTCGGAGATGAAACTCCTACTCCTCGGCGTGTCCGTAAGGTGGACGAAGCCTATCAATCCGTCGGTGGATGAGTCCCCGGAAAACCGGCTAAATCAAACTCCTTCTGGGTGGAGAAACCTCGCCACAATGTCTTGCAACAGCAAGATAAACAGAAGTACAAGAATACAGCAAGAAAACTAAGTACAATACAAGAATGTAATAACCCTAGCTTGCCTTCTTGTCGACTGGATGAAGCAACAGCTCCAAGCGCCTACAACAGCAGGTGACCCAGCCGAAAGCTCACGCGAAGCTTTGGACGAGCTCAACAAAGCTCAAGCACAGCAGCACTTAGCAATCGGAAGGAGGAAGAAGAAGAAGAAGTCGTAGGCTCGCAGCAGCAGCCCTCCTTTTATAACCTGCGAAGAAAGCGAAGAAAACACAGAAGAAATCTAGCCGTTGTGTCGCAACGGCTAGTGCCTGGATCGGTCTGTGGACCGATCAGGCTCCATGTGGATCGGTCCACAGACCGATCCATTCCCTCCTCCTTCACTTCTGTTCCGTCCCTGATCGGTCCATGGACCGATCAGGGAACCTCCTGATCGGTCCAGGGACCCATCAGGCTTTGTGCTGCTCGGTCCCCAGATCGACCAGCCCCTCTTGCGCCTTGCTCCTGATCGGCACCAGTAACCGAACAGAGAGCTTCTGTTCGGTATCTGATCGGTCACCAGACCGATCAGAGCAAACAGAGTATCACTGGATCGGTCTGGTGACCGATCCAGAGCTTGGTTTTTGCCCAAACCAAGTCCCAAGACTTCCAAACCAATATCCGGTCAACCTTGACCTATTGGTACTTCATCCCTAGCATCTGGTCACTCCCTTGACCTGCTAGAACTCCCTGCCAAGTGTCCGGTCAATCCCTTTGACCTACTTGGACTTTCCAACACCAGAAGTCCGATCATCCCTGATCCATCTGGATTTTCCAACACCAGAAGTCCGATCATCCCTGATCCATCTGGATTTTCCCTTGCCTGGTTTCACTCACCAGGACTTTCCAACTGCCTAACATCCCAGTTAGGACTTTCCCACTGCCTGGCTTCACTCACCAGGACTTTCCACACTGCCTAACATCCCAGTTAGGACTTTCTCATTGCCTAACATCCCAGTTAGGACTTTTCCACTGCCTGGCTTTACTCACCAGGACTTTCCACACTGCCTAACATCCCAGTTAGGACTTTTCCTCGTGCCAAGCTCCCTGCTTGGACTTCTCCGTGCCAAGTCTCCATACTTGGACTTTTCCAGTGCCAAGTCTCCATACTTGGACTTTTCCCGTGCCAAGTCTCCATACTTGGACTTTTCGCGTGCCAAGCTCCCTGCTTGGACTTTTCCAGTGCCAAGTCTCCATACTTGGACTTTTTCCCGAATCAGGTCAACCAGGTCAACCTTGACCTACGGTTGCACCAATAATCTCCCAAACATCTATTCTTGTCCCATATCAAGAATAGAATTCTCTCACGAGTGTCAAACATCAACATGCAACTTAACTAGGTCAACCTTGACCTAAGGTTGCACCGACAATCTTCCCAAGTCAAACATCAAAATACAACTCGAGTCAAGTCACCTCGAGTCGGGTCAACCAGGTCAACCTTGACCTAAGGTTGCACCAACACCAGGGACGGTGGTAGTGTCAGCCGGTAAGTTACCGCTCCAATCCTCTCCAGGATCTGGAAAGGGTCAATGTATCACGGAGCTAGCTTACCTCTGAGGCCAAATCTCTTCACCTCTTTCGTGGGTAAGACTCGCAGAAATACATGGTCGCCTGTAGAGAACTCCAGGGGTCTCCGTCTCCGATCGGCATAACTCTTCTGGCGGTCCTGTGCCTCTGACATCCTCCGTCTGATAGTACTGACCAACTCTGCCTCATGCTAAGCTCTATGAGGCCCTAGCAACTGGGCCTCCCCAACCTCATCCCAGAGGGTGGGTGTCCGACAAGGCCTACCATACAACACCTCAAACGGTGTCATCTGGATAGCCGAATGAAAGCTGTTGTTGTAGGCGAACTCTACCAATGACAAATGGTCCTCCCAACTACCTTCGAAATCCAATACACAAGATCTTAGTAAGTCCTCTAGAGTCTGAATGGTTCGCTCTGATTGTCCATCTGTCTGCGGATAGAAAGCTGTACTGAAACGGAGCTGAGTGCCCAAGGGCTGCTGCAGACTCTGCCATAACCGAGACGTGAACCGTAGGTCTCTATCCGAAATAATACTCAAAGGAATACCATGTAATCTGATGATCTCCTGGCAACACAGATCTGCCAATCGATCCAGGGAATCAGTCTTCCGGATCGCTAAGAAGTGCGTAGATTTGGTTAATCGATCAATGAATACCCAAATCACGTCATGGCCTCGTTGTGTCCTAGGCAAATCCACCACAAAGTCCATAGTAATGTGATCCCATTTCCACTCTGGAATAGGACTCTGTTGAAGTAATCCGGCAGGTCTCTGGTGCTCCGCCTTCACCTGCTGACAGACAAGACATCTTGCTACAAATTCTACAATGTCTTTCTTCATGCCGTTCCACCAGTAGGAACACCTCAAATCTCGATACATGCAGGTCCCTCCTGGGTGGATCGCAAATCGAGAGCGATGAGCCTCCTGAAGTAGCTCCTATAAGACCAGGTGAGACTGAGGTATGCATAATCTGCCTTGAAAATATATAATACCCTCCTCATCTCAGGTGAACTCGGTCTGCTGTCCTGAAGCTATATGGCTACCAATGAACTATAAGTACTAATCACTGGCCTGGGTCTCTCGGATCCTCGTCCTGATCGACGACTGAGCAATCATGGTAACCAACATACCCTGCTCTGTCCGTCCCTGCTCCTGAAGGCTCAACTCAGAGAAATCCTGAATCAAGTCTGTGACTGAAGCTCAGTAGCAAGCCAAAGTCCCTCTGGACTTCCTGTTGAGTGCATCGACAACCACATTAGCTTTCCCCGGGTGGTAGCTAATGGTACAATCATAATCCTTCAGGAAATCCATCCATCTCCTCTGTCGGAGATTAAGCTCCTTTTGGGTGAACAGATATTTGAGACTCTTATGGTCAGTGAGAATCTCAAAGGTAATACCGTACAGGTGATGCCGCCAAATCTTCAAAGCAAATACAATGGCAGCCAACTCCAGATCATGTATCGGGTAGCTCTTCTCATGCTCCTTCAACTGTCGAGAAGCATAGGAGACTACCCTGCCGTGCTGCATCAAAACAGTGCCCAAACCCTGTAGAGATGCATCGGTGTAGAGCATGAATCCGTCCTCTCTAGCGGGCAAAACTAAAACTGGAGCCGACACTAATCTCCGCTTCAGCTCCTGAAAGCTGGTCTCGCAGTCTTCTGTCCAAGTGAACTTCACGCCTTTCCTGGTCAGGCGTGTCAGCGGCATAGCGATACGCGAGAAACCCTCGATGAACCGTCTGTAATATCCAGCCAGTCTCAGACAACTGCAGATCTCCTGAACTGATTTCTGCTGCTCCCAGCTGGTGACAACCTCGATCTTCTGAGGGTCTACTGAAATACCACGGCTAGACACCACGTGCCCCAGAAAACCAACTGAGGATAGCCAAAATACACACTTGCTAAACTTCGCATATAGCCGATGTCGTCGAAGAGTCTCCAAGATTATGCGAAGATGTTGTGCATGCTCCTCCTCAGAACGCGAGTAGATCAAAATGTCATCGATGAAAATGACAACGAACTGATCCAAATACTCCAGAAAGATGCGGTTCATCAAATCCATAAACACCAATAGAGCATTGGTAAGCCCAAATGGCATTACCAAGAATTCATAGTGTCCGTATCTAGTACAAAATGTTGTCTTCTGAATATCAGATTCTTTAACTCTCAGCTGATGATATCCAGACCGCAGATCAATCTTAGAATATATTGATATATCTCTGAGCTGATCAAACAAATCCTCGATCCGTGGTAAGGGGTACTTATTTCTAACGGTCACTGCATTTAGCTGTCTGTAATCGATGCACAACCTCAGAGTATCATCCTTTTTCTTGACGAACAATACCGGAGAACCCCACGAAGAAACACTAGGGCGAATAAATCCCCTATCCAATAACTCCAGGAGTTGGACCTTTATCTCGTCCAACTCCTTCGGTGTCATACGGTAAGGAGCTTTCGATATTGGCGCGGTCCCCGGAATCAGCTCAATAGCAAACTCTACTTGCCTTCGGGGAGGCAAGCCCGGTAGCTCATCTGGAAATACATCGGGATACTCTCGGACCACCGGAATGTCTGAGAGCTAGGAACTAATGTTGTCGTCAGTATTAATCATAGACACAAGAAATCCCTGATAGCCATGTGACAGCAGCTTCTGAGCCTGAATCACTGAAATGATTGATATGCCATCGTCCCTGATGCCAGTGAAATCCCACGAGGGTTGGTTCGGAGGTCGGAATGTGACCACCCTCGTCTAGCAATCAACCGTGGCATTATATGCAGACAACCAATCCATACCAAGGATAATGTCGAACTTGACCATTTCTAACACTAATAAATCAGCCATAAGTATCATGTTGCCAAAATCTAACGGGCAACCTCTGACCTCCTGAGTGACGTCCAATGAATCACCGGACGACAGGGAGATGGTCAGTCCCTGCGGTCTAAGAGTAGGTAGTCTACCTATGTCCCTCATAAAGGCATGAGAAATAAAAGAATGCGAGCTACCAGTATCTATCTGTATATCAGCGGATAATGCATAAAGTAAAACCATACCGCGAAAAATAGATTCATCAGTCTGCTGCGCATCCTCTCTAGTAACCGCATGAATATGTCCAGTCTCTGGCGGTGGTGGAGGTGGCAGTGCTGCCAAAGGCTGCGATGCCTAAGTCTGAGCCTACCACTGTGACGGTGCCGGGTACCAAGCCAGAGACGGATAGGTAGACTGAGACTGATACTGGACCGGCGGCTGGGGCTGTGACTGGTACTGGACTAGTGGTTGTGGCTGCAGCTGATACTGCCCCTGAGTCAGATACTATGATCCCGGAACAAAGCTCTGTGATACTATGAGGGCACTGGAGTGCTCCTATCCATGCATGCCATACGCAGCTACTGCCGGGGGAGCTGTCCTCTGTTGGCTATGCGAAGATTGGGCTCTCCGCCCTCCTCGATAAGTCCCTATCTGACTGGGTTGTCCCTCATGACCAGACACTCCGGAAGCCATATGCTGAGCCTTCAGCGAACAATCTCGGCTCAAGTGTCCAGGCAGTTTGTAATAATAGCAAACCGACTGTCCCAGGGAGCAAGTTATGGTGACATGGTCTCTGGACCCACATCTGGTGCGGTGAGTGTCACTAGCGGGCTATTTTCGATTCTACTAAGAAGACCGGGATCGTCCTGATGAAGATCGCCCTGAATTCTGAGGCTGACCAGAAGCCCCAGAAATACCCTGACCTGGCCGACTGCGACCACTCCGCTGCTGTCCGGTCGTCTATGCCTGCTTCCTTTTCCTGTCTGGAAACGCTCTCTGCTGAGCTTACTCAATCATGAGGGCTCTATCCAATGTCTCTAAATAGGATGAACTCCAAAAGCCGGCAAGCTTTACTTGCAAATGTTCATCCAGTCCCTGGATAAACTAAAGCATAAGGGATCTATCCTCAGGAACTAATTATGGACAAAACCTGGCCAACTGATTAAACTCAGCATTGTACTCTGTCATGGTGTGATTGTTCTACGAAGGTTCAGAAAATCCTGTGGCGAGTCGTCTAATATGCCCGTGAAAAATACTGGCTCTCGAAAGCCTCCCTGAATCTCGCCCAGGTGATATTCAGCTCGCCTATGATGGAACGCTGCGTATCCCACCAGATATCAGTCTCATCTCATAAATGGAAAGCAGCCAGTTCTGCTTTCTCCCACTCTGAGCAAGCCACGTAGAAGAAGGTCCGCTCCATGGTCTCTATCTAGGACTGAGCCACACTCGGATTAGTCTCTCCTCAGAAGAGTGTGAATTAACTCTTCATCAACTCTGCCAGTGCTGGGATCTGGGCCCGTGCCCGTGCCGCGACAATATTAGTGTGGTGAGTAGGGGCAGTTGCAAGAACTTGCGGAACCACTAGAGCTGGTGCTACAGGTAGTACAGCTGGATAGACCGGGGGAGGCACTCCCGGTGCTACTGCATAAACTGGGGCATATACCACTGGTGGTATTGCAGGGTCGATATGAGTGGTCGTGATTGGAGGTACGGTAAGTGGTGGTACTGGAAATAGAGCAACTGGTACCACTGGTGCAGGTTCTGGGTACACTGTAGGCACTGGGGGTACGGGTACCGCTGGTGTCGGGTACACGATAGGTTCAGGTGACGGTGGTACCTGGTACGTCGTAGGCTCGACCGGAGCAGGTGTCGGGTATGCCGGTGGTACCCCTGGTGGTACCGTAAATACGGTAGGGGTGGGTACAGCGGGTGCAACCAAGGTAAGTACTTCTAAAGGAGCCATCGGGGTCTGAGAAC
Organism: Zingiber officinale; assembly: GCF_018446385.1. NCBI lineage: Eukaryota > Viridiplantae > Streptophyta > Magnoliopsida > Zingiberales > Zingiberaceae > Zingiber > Zingiber officinale. The sequence continues at coordinate 34,490,826 of NC_056001.1, forward strand.
CCGACGCACCAGCAGTATCTTGAGTCTGCCCCTAACCGACAGGCTCAACTCTAGTAGAGATATATGGCGAGTCCGTTGCCAGAGATTCCAAAGTCCTCTTACGTGGTCGTCCCGCACCACGTTTCGTAGCTACTCGTGTAGATCTCCTCATATATGTTAAGTTATATCACATATATTACTACAAGTAACTAAAATCATAAAATTACCATTTTTAACCTATTTGCCGTCAGGAGATATCTCGTCGTTGTCCAGTCCCCATACATAACCTCGGAAATCCGTACGAGAAAATCGACGGAACCCCGTACAAATCCAAAAAATAAATAACTACCCAAGTTAACTAGCAAACTTGGGCTAACTCTCAAATCTAGAACACAAATACCCAAAACACGAAAAACAGGTATCACAAACTTGACTCTGATACCAAAAATATTGTCACGCCCCAGGTAATCCCTGCCAGAAGAAATTTCGGCAACATCTCCCCTGTACGGGTGACAATATGAAACTTCCTACAATGCCCTCAGGGCCACATATACCTCGGCCAACACGGCCAGAATAATAATAATAAAAATAAGCAAACACCCACGCAATTTAATAGTAGAACCTTAACCTAAGCAACGATAAGAAAAATCATTTCAAATATCCTTCTCAACTACACCCATAAAACACAAATCTGATATCCTACTTAACTACACCCATAAAACACAAATCTGATATCCTACTCAACTACATCCATAAGACACAAATCATCAGCGTGCATCTAAACAAAAACCCATCGATAATAAGAAATCGTACAAGATCCAAATGTCAAAAGATACAAGTCTAAAATATAATCTATAACATAATAAGGAAACCAAAATGTGTGAAGTCGTCGCGACGCGTAGTGGTGCGGGACTAGCGACTGGAACCTCCTGAACAACCTCAACCTGAAAATAGTAATAATGGGGTGTGAGTCCAACACTCAGCGAATACCTCGTTGACATGTATAGTAAATAATAACCAACAGAAATAAATATGCGTACAGTCTCCTGGATAGAAAATGCAAAACGGCAAAGTAAGGAGTATCTGTACTAACCAGAACCTAGGAATAGGAATATCAAGGCCGTCAGACCCGCCTAGAGTATCGTAAATCCTGTATGCATGTCAAACAATGCATCCATCCAATATGCAACATATAAAGTGCAGCAAACACAGTCCTGTATGCATGTCAAACAATGCATCCACCAAAAATGCAGCATATAAAGTACAGCAACCACAAACAATAAATGCAAATGATGTCATAACATGTTCTGGTCACCCCTGACGCCAGTCAGCCATCTCACACACGATGGTGAGACCGAGTGGATAGGGCTGTGACAACCGTGTACTCTGTCATCACTGCTCCTGAGTGACCGAGTGGACGAGATGTTGTCGGAGTACACCTATCCTCCTACCCCAAATCATAAGTGGGGGAGCGCAATGCTCTCATCTCCCTGAGCTAGTCCAGAGGAGGGATCCCTGCCGGCTACCACGCTACGTCACACTACCCATGAGCGGACCAACTGAGCCAAATAGAGCAAAACCCGTCTGTCGGCTACCACGCTGCGTCACTAGGCCAGCGGAGCCTAACAGAGCAGAACTGTCTGCCGGCTACCACGCTACGTCACTAGACCAGCGAAGCCTAACAAAGCAGAACTGCCACACACCCTGCCTGATATACCACTAACCCATGAGTGGTGATGTGTGCAGATTCATGTAACTGGCGATGTGCTCAACAATAATGGAGTCGACTATCGCACAGCATGCAATCATGCGAGATGGTGCATGACACTAAGCATAGAAATATCCTGATCCTATCTACCTCCATAAAAACATGTAACATATACGTGGATCAAATAATATGATCTAGATACATAGCTCGATTCCCAATCAGGACTTTACCTCTTGTCAAGTTACTTGCACTTACACACATGACAAAATTCATCAGATCCCACACAAACTAAGTTTAAACTTAATCATACATCAAAACATAGGTTTGATGTGGTGCTTTAGCGCCAACACTTGAATCACCTCAACTTGGGAGATAGTCCCCCCCTCTCCCGGGTGGTGTAGTGGTGAAGTACTCAGAGGATAAATAAGAGGACCAAAATTTGAAAATCAATAGGAACTATTCTAAAGGTTGACTTCTGATTATGAATAAATTGTGCCCTTATTTTATTCGACAAGCAAACTTGGAGGGAAAGCCTTCTACCTCCATAATTAATCAAGCAAAGCTTGAACATCTTGATTATCAAAATAAAACAAAACTTTAACTTAGGGATCTAAGTGATTGTTAACATAGTCATTTATCTTCTGCCTAAGATCCCATGCAGAGTGTGATAATAATCCTTACCCTAGGCCTCTCCAGGACTATTACATGCGATTTTAAAGAGATGTAAATTACAAGAAGCTTCACCGATCAAAGTGACCCTTTGCATAGAGGTAAAGTGACCCGCGCGCGATGTATTTTTTACATGCTAGAAATCGACCCCGTGACCTATTGCAACAACATCACATGTATAAATATCAAGTGTGCTAACTCATGGAGCACTACAAAAATACATGATTTGCGATGGATTTTGTGAAGACTATATTTTCGTAGAAAATATATCCCGCCAAATTTTGCAACAAAAAATTTAAATTCGTCATAGAATTTTACAACAAATAATCAATTCATTGTTGATCAAAGATAAAAACTATTTTCATCTAACGGTTTCGTCCCTAATCAGGGAAGAAACCATTTTCATCCCTAATTACAAAGATTTCTCACTACAACAAAAATACAATAATTTACTAGATGAATAACCAAATCAACAACTATTCAAAGTAAATCAAATAAAAAAAATTAATTTGCTTTTTTTTTTTTTGCCTAAGTTGAATGCTCAATTTTTAAATTCATCTGAACCATAACTTTATAATTTTTGAGGTAGTGAATTAGCTAGGAAGCGGGTTAAGTAAAATTTCTTATGTTAGTATTTATTTTACATTTTTAATATTGTCATTGCAATTAACACTTTTGTGATATCTTGAAAAGTATTCACAACAGAAAATATTTTATTTTTTAGGCCAAGGAGTATTCACCTCTCCTCTAACCCTTTGATTCAACTATGATCAGTTCTAATCCTATCTAAAGCTATTATTGGTTACTAATAATCAATTTATTAAAATGGAATTTATTTTTTATTTTAATAATATTTTTTAAATGTTTTTAGTATTTAAAAATTTAAATAATTTAGAATAAAAAGAATTTGTATCAAATGATAATGACTTTTGTTCTGCTATGATAGCTCGAATCTCGCCAAAACATTTTTTGAGTTATAACTATAGGATTTAATTAAAGGTGTGATTAATGCAAAATGATTAAAATTTATAAATTACAATATTCAAATAAAAATGTTTAAATTAAGATATAATAAATTTTATATAAAATCATAAATTATTCTCTAGTGTTAAAATTAATTTATTATATATATACTTTTCTTATTAAATGATTTAATTGAAAGAAGATTCAATATTAAGTAGATCACTCCATAACATCTTCTTTCTACAACATATAGAATATCACTTTCATTTATTCAAAGGCATATCATATATAAACTTTATGGTCCTAGCCACAAATGCACCTCCAGATCTCTTTCTGCAAGAGCCTCCTTGTTCCACCGGCTGTCGGTGGCACAGTGATCAGTTGTGCTCTGCATGGTGTACAACCACCACACTTGCCTTTGCAGTTAGGCAGCGTTGAGCCTATGGCAGTTAGCCACAACTCTTCGTTTGTGACCACCTTGTCCACCTGCCCATTAGAGATTTCTTCCCTTGCAAGCACTGCATCTATTCCTCTAGCTAAGAATATATAGATTAAAACAAACAATATAAATCATAAAATTGTATATATGTATTGTAAATCAAATGGTTATGCATCAAAAAAAGCTCCTCGAGATTATACCACTAATGATGCAAAAGAAAACAAGGAAAGAGATAGTCACCATTCCTTTCAGCTCCATTGTAAAATATTAGATTTGCTTTTGTGAGGAGAATTAAGATTATATTTGCTCGTATTTATAATGTCAATTCTAAACTTCCTTTACAAATAAATTCAGCAATTATTATGGAAAAAGATAAACAAATTATTCTTTGAATGACTATTTTGGCAACAAATTCATGGCTATTAAAAAATCAATAAATGCAAAGATGGAAATAAATATCAAAGAAAAACTTAAATAAAAAAATTTAAAATATACAAGATTGGTATACAAGGAATAAATAAAAATAAATTATAAAATATTTAGGGAATATATATTTATAATTTTTACAAATTGGTGTCGTTAATATTAATTAATTATAAATATCTTATTAATTGATTAATGACACCTTATCAATTAATTCATTATTCTGCTTCCTATTTATACCTTATACTTATTTCCCATTAATTGCATTCCAATTTATATGAGATTCTATTCTAACTTAAATATAATTTATTTTTTAATTGACATATTTATTATTATTATTATTATTATTATTCCCATCTTATTTTGCAATTATCAACACTATTATATTTAATTATATATCTTATAAAACATAATAATATATTTCTTTTTCAATATTTCTTAAAAATCCTAATCATTCTCTTATCAATACTTAGTGCCCTTTTTATTTTCTCATTAGTGATTCTATATGTTTCTCCTTTATTGCCAATGATACTCTTAGAGAATGCCCTTCTACTCCCTCACAAATAATATTTCATAAAATACTTTAGCAAAATAAATTCTTCAAAATTAAAATTAATAAAATCTTATTTGCATTGCTAAAAAAATTAAATAATTTAATAATTTTATTAATGAAAAATAAAATTATTATCAAAATATGAGCCAAAAAAACTAATTTTTATATAAAATTTTATTTTTTAAAAAAGATAATATTTATTTTTTTAAAAAAAATAACTTATCATTTTTTATCTCAAATCCAAATGAAAAAATGTTGGGAAAATTTAAAAATATATTAAAGAACTTTGTTTTTTAATTTTTTAGGTAGGGCCTCAAGAAATCTTGAGATGGCCTGCTACAAAGATTAATATATTTTTTTATTTAGAATATTTATTTCTATGTTTAATGTTGAGTCAAGTCTAAAAAAAGTCCATAATCTTTTAATTAATATAATTTTTAATTTGACTTTTGTATATAAGAATTTTTCCTCTATCATTTCCTTATTTGCAACAAATTAATAGTTATTAAAAAAATAGATAATTGCAAACATGGAAATAAATATCAAAGAAAAAGTTAAATAAAAAAATTAAAAATATATAAGATTGGTATACAAGGATAAATAAAAATAAATTATAAAATATTTAAGATTTCTGACTCATCTATCTCTAAATATAATTAGAGATTTAATTCTTATTATTTTGAAATTAATCTTTTCAATTTTTAAATAAAAAGGGAATATATATTTATAATTTCTATAGATTGGCATCGTTAATATTAATTAATTATAAATGTCTTATTAATTCATTAATGACATCTTATCAATTAATTCAGGCTTCCTATTTATACCTTACACTCATTTTTATTTTTCTTCTCATTAATTGTCTTCCATAATTTTATATAAGATTATATTCTAACTTAAATATAATTTATTTTTTAATTGACATATTTCTTTTATTATTATTATTATTATTATTATTATTCCCATCTTATTTTACAATTAACAACGCTATTATCTTCAATTATATATCTTATAAAACATAATAATCAGTTTTTTCTCAATATTTCTTAAAAATCCTAATCATTCTTGCCCTTTTTATTTTCTCATTAGTGATTCTAAATGTTTCTTCTTTCTCGCCAATGATACTCTTGTAGAATGTACTTCTCTTCCCTGCTAATAATATTTTGTAAAACGCTTTAGCAAAATAAATTGTTCAAAATTAAAATAAATAAAGTCTTATTTACATTTCTAAAAAAATTAAATAATTTAACAATTTTATTAATGAAAAATAAAATTATTATCAAAATATGAGTAAAAAACTAAATTTTATATAAAATTTATTTTTTTAAAAATGTAATATTTACTTTTTAAAAAAAAAATATTTTTTTAACTTATCATTTTTGATCTCCAAATGAAAAATATTAGGGAAAAAATAAAAATATATTAAAGAACTTTGTTTTTTAATTTTTTTACCTAGGCTCAAGAAATCTTGAGACGACCTGCATACTACAAAGATTAATATATTTTTTTATATAGAATTTTTATTTCTATGTTTAATGTTAAGTCGAGTATATAAAAAGTCCATAATCTTTTAATTAATACAATTTTTAATTTGACTTTTCTATGAGAATTTTTTCCTCTATTATTTCCTTATTTGCTTCATCCACTTCATCCTAAATTCTTAGAAGGTTTTACTATTCATATTGGGTGCTATGTCTAAATTGGTATCAGAGTTACGTTTAAGTCAAGTGGTTAGATTTTGCCACTACTCATCTCCTTTTTCGATCATTCTCAAGCTTGAGTTCTGTCCTTATCCATGACTTATTCATAATTTAATACATAATTTATTTCTTTAAATCATTCTTTAGTCATTACTCTTTATTATGATTTTACTTTCTACTATCATTACACACATTATTTCCTACACAGTATCATCCGAACATCTATTTTCATCCTCATCATTTACATTTTTATATTACTTCCCAATTTCCGTCAGTTCTTATGTTCTAATAGGAGTCTGTTCTGTCTTGTCATCAAAAGGAAAAGGAAAAGCAAGAAAAGAGAAAAAGTGAGGAAAGAAAGAGAAAGTAAAGAGATTGAGAAAGAAAGAGCACAAGCATAAATGGAAAAAAAAAATATATTTAAAATTTGAAAATTGAGAAAAAAAAAAACATAAGACTGGCACCTAATCAAATTTCTGTAATGTACTATTAGCTCAATCCACACCAATTCTGATAGATGTCAATTCCAAACTAACAAATATAAAATAAATATATAGCTAAATAAATGAAATTAACTTAATCAACCAAAATCAATATTAATTAAATGAGATATACAACTTAAAGGACTCATATGCAAGATTCGATAAGCAATTTACATGAATACTTTCTAGAATATTTAGCACAATAAACATTCAAAAACTCATAAGATATTCAGCCCAATAAGCATGCAAAAACTAATAATATATTGACCACAATAAGTATGCAAGAACTCAACTACTAAGTAGAGATTGACATGCATAATTTAAAAAAAAAAAATTGAAAGATTAGGTGGAGAAACTCTTTAAAAAAATCTAAAAGGGGTAAGCACAAATAAATGCAAATGTAAGACAACTAAAAATAGATAAAATTCACTAGCCCTGTTGCCAATTGAAGTTGAAGTTTGCAAGCGTAGTGCGTACACACGGAGCACAATAAGAACTTTTCGAAGAGCATAAAAATTGGAATGTATGTGTATATCTTCAAAACAAGAGACTCAATCCTCCTTTTATAGAGCCCAGTCGATGATAACATAGCACTACTCTAATTGATCAGAACTACTACGGTCGCCTAGACCTTGTTGACTTGGCTACAAACACTATCTTATCGATGATGATTTCCGCAATCTCCGATCGCCTAGACTCCTTCCGAGTACCTAGAGTTAGGTCAAATTCCGATCTTGAGCGACTCCTTTGGATTGTTGGATCTCGCCAACTTTGGTTCGTTGGATCGTGTCAACTTTAGTCACCTAGAAGCCTTTATCAATCCCCTAGACACCGAAGTTGTCATCCTCCTTGCTTCGGTCGTCTGGAACCTCTTGACTTCATTAGTAGAGGTTTATCCTTAGTCAATCGCCTGAACTCCCTTCCGGTTGCCTAGAACCATCAAAACCAGTTCCCTACAAATTAACACATAATAAATATAATAGTATTATATGTAAGTTTCACTTACCTCAGCTAGATGCTAAAGTGTAAGCTGCCCCAACTAGACTTAGAATTGTCAAAACCTTTGCTCCCAGCTGACTTGCTTAGACTTGTTGTCAAGACCTCAACTCCCAACTAACTTCCTTGGACTTATTTTACCTAATTTTTAACTAGGTTTGACTTGTATAATTCCCAACTTGGTCTTCCAATGTCACTCTACTAGGACTTCCACTGTCTGGTTCCCAACTACGTCTTCTTTACCTAGTCCCATAAGGATTTCTCTTTACTTGGTTCCCAACCAAGACTTCAATTGTTTAGTCCCACTATGTGTTAGCTTTTACATGGTTCTCAACCAGGACTTTACCTCTTGTCAAGTTACACTTACACACTTGACAAAATTCATCAGATCACACACAAGCTAAGTTTAAACTTAATCATATATCAAAACATAGATTTGATGTGGTGCTTCAGCGCCAACACTTGGATTACCTCGATTCGGGAGATAGACGAGAACTTTAGCTAGATGATTTGTGATGAATTTTGTGACGACTATATTTTCGTAGAACATATATCGTCGCCAAATTTTGCGATGAGAAACTTAAATTCATCACAGAATTTTGCAACAAATAATCAATTCATCATTGATCAAGGATAAAAACTATTTTCATCTAATGATTCGTCCCTAATCAGGGAAGAAACCATTTTAATCCCGGATCAAGGAAGAATGCCTTGCAAAGATTTCTCACTACAACAAAAATACAATAATTTAGCAACTAACATTTACTAGAAGAATAGCCAAATCAACAACTATTCAAAGTGAATCAAATAAAAAAAATTAATTTGTTTTTTTTTTTTGCCTAAGTTGAATGGTCAATTTTTAAATTCATCTGAACCATAAATTTATAATTTCGGAGGTAGTGAATTAAGAAGCGGGGTTACGTAAAATTTCATATGTTAGGATTTATTTTACGTTTTTTAATATTGTTGTTGTAATTAACTCTTTTAGGCCAAGGAGTAAATTTTCTTGATTCAACTATGATCAGTTCTAATCCTATCTAAAGCTATTATTTGTTACTAATAATTAATTTTTAAAAATAGAATTTATTATTTATTTTAATAATAATTTTTTAAAATGTTTTTAATATTTAAAAATTTAAATAATTCAGAATAAAAAGAGTTTGCATGAAATGGTAATGACTTTTGTTGTTGCTCGAATCTTACCAAAACATTTTGTGAGTTATAACTATAGGATTTAATTAAAGGTGTGATTAATGCAAAATGGTCAAAATTTATAAATTACAATATTCAAGTAAAAAATTATTAAAATTAAGATATAATAAACTTTATATAAATTCATAAATTATTCTCTAGTGTTAAAATTAATTTATTATATATATACATTTCTTATTAAATGATTTAATAGAAAGAAGATTCAATATTGAGTAGACTGCTCCACAACAACTCTTTAAGCGTTCATTTAGAATATCACTTTCATTTATTCAAATCCATGACATATATATAAACTTTATGATCCTAGCCACAAATGCACCTCCATACCTCATTCTGCAAGAGCCCTCCTTGTTTCACCAATGACACCGTGATCAGTTGTGCTCTGCATGGTGTGCAACCACCACATTGGCCTTTGTAGTTCGGCGGCGCCGTTGAGCCTATGGCAATCCGCCACAACTCTTCGTTTGCAACACCTTGTCCACCTACACGTTAGAGATTTCTTCCCTTGCAAGCTCTGTATCTATTCCTCTAGCTAAGAATATATAGATTAAAACAAATAATATAAATCTTAGGATTGTATATATGTATTGTAAATCAAATGGTTATGCATTAAGAAAAGCTCGTTCGAGATTATACCACTAATGATGCAAAAGAAAACAAGAAAACATAGAGCCACCATTCCTTTCAGCTCCATTGTAAAATATTAGATTTGCTTTTGTGAGGAGAATTAAGTTTCTATTTGCTCGTATTTATAATGTCAATTCTAAACTTTACAAATAAATTCATCAAGTATTATGGAAAAAGATAAACAAATTATTCTTTTGAATGACTATTTTGGCAACAAATTAATAGTTATTAAAAAACTAGATAATTGCAAACATGAAAATAAATATTAAAGAAAAAGTTAAATAAAAAAATGTAAAATATACAAGATTGGTATACAAGGAATAAATAAAAATAAATTATAAAATATTTGAGATTTCCGACACATCTATCTCTAAATATAATTAGAGATTTAATTCTTATTATTTTTAAATTAATCTTTTCAATTTTGAAATAAAAAGGGAATATATATTTATAATTCTACAAATTGACGTCGTTAATATTAATTAATTATAAATGTCATGTTAATTCATTAATGACACCTTGTCAATTAATTCATTATTCGGCTTCCCATTTATACCTTACACCCATCTTTATTTCTCATTAATTGCTTTCCATAATTTTATATGAGATTCTATTCTAACTTAAATATAATTCATTTTTTAATTGACATATTTCTTTTATTATTATTATTATTATTATTATTTGGCAATTGTCAACCCTATTATATTCAATTATATGTCTTATAAAACATAATAATCTATTTCTTTCTCAATATTTCTTAAAAATCCTAATCGTTCTCTACTTCTCTTATCAGTGAATCATGCCCTTTTTATTTTCTCAGTAGTGATTCTGTATGTTCTTCTTTCTAGCTAATGATATTTAAGAGAATACCTTCTCCTCCATGGCAAATAATATTTTGTAAAATACTTTAACAAAATAAATTGTTCAAAATTAAAATTAATAAAGTCTTATTTACATTGCTAAAAAGATTAAATAATTTAACAACTTTATTAATGAAAAATAAAATTATTATCAAAATATGAGCCAAACAACTAAATTTTATATAAAATTTTATTTTTTAAAAAAGTTAATATTTAATTTTTTTGGAAAAAATATTTTTTTTAAACTTATCATTTTCGATTTCAAACCAAATGAAAAATGTTAGGGAAACTTTAAAAATATATTAAAGAACTTTGTTTTTTAATTTTTTACCTAACACCTCAAGAAATCTTGAGACGAGTCTTCAAAAAGTTTAATTTTTTAGAATATTATATTTTTTATTTAGAATATTTATTTCTATGTTTAATGATGAGTCAAGTCTTAAAAAAGTTCATAATCTTTTAATTAATATAATTTTTAATTTGACTTTTGTATATAAGAATTTTTCCTCTATTATTTCCTTATTTGCTTCATCGACTTCATCCTAAATTCTTAGGAGGTTTTACTGTTCATATTGGGTGGTATGTCTAAATTGATATCAGAGTTACGTTTAAGTCAGGTGGTTAGGTTTATGGAAATTAGCCATGCAGTAAGCTTGCCTATTTATGTGAAGAATGATATGAATGAATTATGATAAGGATGTTGAGGATAGGTTATGATTTTGTATGTGGTTAATAGGATGAATATGAGTATATGTGGTGACAGTACGAGATGGGTACCTCGGGATGAGCTCCGGGGAGGGTCCTTCCAAACATGATTGATACTATAATTTATGATTGATACTGTAATTTTATGTTGACTTCGGCTATATGACTGCATGTTCTCCTAGGAGGTACCTCTAGGATCATGATTATGGACTGAATGACTGGCTCAAACTATGGTTAATTACCACATTATGAGATATCCACCCTTATTAGCTATGTAAACTCTTTTACGTACCGTACTTTCCTTTTCTATTTTGTAATTGAGTTTATATTTTATGCTTATTAGTTACTGCTCCTGTTACCTTATGGATGTCATATTATTTATATTGGATTGTACTTGTTAAGTCCCTAGACTCACACTGTCTACGCTACAGGTGAGGAAGACGTCTCCCAGGATATGATGGGAGGCACGCAGAAGGAGTAGACGAGGAGGTGAGATGGACGCATGACATTGTCCCGATGTCTTAGGAGTGCTGAGTAGGCTTGTTCGCTCATGAGTCCTTCTTCATTTGTATAAGGAACCGTATTGATGTTCTCTTGTTCCTTTTTGTTAACCTCATGCTTGAGATGCTATCAATTACGTTGGATAAAGTGGTTCATCCTGATGGGATTGTTACTATGGTTGTTTTTATAGCAAAGGTTTAAAGGGTTGTCCCTTGTTTGTTAAAAAAAAATTCTGAGGAAAGACTAGGGATGTTTCATATTTGGTATTAGGAATGGTGAAGATCTCAATTTCATTTTATGTTTGGGATGTCTGTGCTGAATTTTTTGGTTGATCACTGTAGCTCCGGCCACTATTATTCGGCAGCAGCTTCTCCTAGCTCCGACAACTATTTCCCGGTAGCAAGCTTCTCTAACTGTGAGTCAATAGTTGGGCAACTGGATTTGCGTAAGTTGTGGAGGTGATTTCGTATATGAATTAGATTTGATTCTAGTTGTGGAATGATTAGGGCTAACGATATGGCTGCCACCAATTTGGTTATCAAATTAGATTAATGGAAGTTAACCAATAACTAGGGTTAGCCAATGATTACTTCGATTAAGGTTTATCCTAGTTGGATTTAAGGATTTAGGTTAGCTAAACTGTATATGTGGAATTGCAAAACTTTGATTTGAGACGAGCATTTTGACGTAGGACTATTTCGCACGAACGATAGATAAAGGCGAGTACTTCTTACCTTTCTTCTTTAGTACTTTGACCTTAGTGTATGAGCTATATTCGGATAGTTGTATATACCTTGACTCCACTCGTATTTTTCCTGAGTTTGACTTACATGCTTGATCTTTGACATGATCATTTTGATATCTATACAGTATCTCATTGTCATCTCTGATATTTAGCAGATACTAGATATCATGTTTACTTGTGTTGATTGATGTTTATTCATGTACCTTATTGAGTATGCTAGTTTTATTGTGTCATAGCTAATTACTATTTATATATGTGATGAATGTTGCATCTTTCTTATCATATCATTGCATGCATGTTGGTATTATGTCTCCCTTGTGGTTGAGAGAGTCGTTGACTAGGGTCGCACACTTGACCACTCATGGGTAGTGGTAGCTGGCGTGCTGCTTGTCCTATCGTGCTACCACTCAGTCACACATGGGTAGTGGCGGTTAAAGTTGCGAGCAGTAGGGACCCTAATTGCTTTGTAGCTAGTTTGCTACTACGCAAACTGTCCACTCGGTCACTCGAATGTAGTTACAGCTGGAGTGTTGTACATTTGTCATTGTCCCAATCTCTCGACTATACAGAGGTCATGGTGGAGAGGGGTGGGCGAGAGTGACCATGCCATGCATACCCTTATGATATTATGCTTGCTTATGTTGTTGTTTTATTGTATCCACCTGACTGTGATATGTTTACATATGGTTAAGATATATACCTGGTGCATGTGCTTGACACTGGCTTACTTATTGGTAGAATGAATATATCTCACATGTTACCCTTGTAGTTATGAGCAATACTATTGCAGATCCTTACTATACCTAACTTTCTATTTTTTGCTTAGTTTATGAGTTTAAGTATGGACATTTATTATGATATCGTTGTAGTTCATGATATTTTTCTCTACGAGATTGTATACCTTTGTATTTCTAGATATATATTATGCTCATACGCTATCTGTCTATTATCCGTTAAGTCATTAGCACTCACGACCCCTTGAACTGATTTTTCTTTCAACACGGAATAGGTAGATGGTACAAGGATACTTGGAGGATCCTGACTGTCGGTCCCACATCACATCCGAGGATAATTTTCTAGTTTTGTTTCTTGTTTTATTTGTGTTTTGAATTTATGAACTTAGTATTGCAATAACTCAACGTGGACTTGGAGTTTATCCTTGTGGTTACTTGTATTTGGTTTGATGTTGTGTCAAGTCGGGTCATCTTGCAATTAGTTATTTTATGGTTTTGCATTCGTTATTTTGTGACTGCCGCTGTGTTTTGTTTCAGCAGTGTGGGTTGTTTATCAACTGTGTGGTTGTGTTTACTTCCAACCATGTGGAGTGCTTATAAACTGCGTAGTTGTATTTACATCCAGTCGTATGGGTTATTGATAGTTTGTGAGTAGCTTTGTGGCATTGTATACATGTTTCATTTATCACTGCTAAAAGGGAGGTGCTTTCCGATTTTTTTTGTTGGACAATATTACCATCAATGCGTGACACTTTGGTGTTGAGAGGGAAGATAGCCGAGAGTTGATAGCCCCTTGCAGAGATTTGTAAATATTGAAAATTAAAATTTTACGTGTACTATTATTTTTTATTTATTATCCATGTTTTATTTTTTTCAACTTTATTTATATTTAACTTTGTAACTTTATAATAGATTTACAAATTTTGTACGTGTTATTTACAAGCTTAATAGAATAATGAATAACCATTGAAGAGGGAATTTGATGACTTATACAAGCACTCCAGATCAAACAAAAGAGCTATGGTGGAATAGTTCAAGGTAAGGTATCTCAATCAATTTATATAAAAAATTAAAGTGAATATGATCACTTTTTTTTCCATCGCAACGGGCATTCACTTGGGACAAGATTGAAGAGTTGGAAATAAGGAAGATTTTTTTAAAAAATAAAGTGGTATCTGACATAAACTAAATCATGCGAAGACCCAAGGAAAAAATGCCAAACTGCATTCCTGAGGAGAATTGGGGCAAGGTGTGCATTTTTAGGAATTTGAGGACTGCAGACAAAGGAGTCAACAGAATAAAATAAATGAAGCTCATAATTCTGGAGAATCATCTACGATATATGCGGGATGGTTGATTAATATCGATGAACATAGACAAAAAATGGCAATTTTTTCAAACACTAATTTTTGAATCTAAATCAAACTATTTCATTATTTCTAATAGTATTTTTTTAGGCCAAGGAAATGGGGACCAGGCCATTATTCGTAGATATTTTCACGTGCACATTTAAAAAGAAGATAAGACATGGAGCGGGGAGAGAGCTATAATAATTAAGGTTTGTAATTTCAAGTTTTCCAATTATTTAATGGATATTATCAATGTTGATTTGAATATATTATATTGAATATACCATAACAATGTAGTAATATGAATTTATTAGGTTAGTCTCTCAAAAAAAAGTTATTTTTATTGCTTACTAGATTATTTGATTTCTAATGAATCACTTGATAGAGATTCTCTTATTTTTCCATAAATTTCAACTTATTCAATGTTAATATGAATGTTCATAATTTAGATCATATATAGTCTCATGTTCCTATATATGTAATCAAGATTATATGTGTTTCTATTATATTGTTATTTTAATTTTTCTCACGACAATAAAAGGATAGATATGATGAGCTATTGCAAAGAAGTTCGGGTGCAAGTGATGATAATGATGGATCTAAGTCATTTGTTGGTAATAATACGAGTCTATGGATCGAGGCGAGTAGTGGACAGAATGGGGGAAAATATTTGGACTGGGTTCTTTGAACAAAAATTGTAGAGCCAATAGTACACCTTCTTCCACCCCACCAACCAGTAAGGGTGTAAATAAATACTGAAGAGGTTAGTAATTTGAAGGAGTTACTAGTGCAAGGGATCAGGAAATTAGGTAAAGGGATAGGGAAATTAGCAATTTGTGCCAATAACAGAACTTCATGTCAGATTCCTCCCGGTGATAGTGATAATGGCGAAGATGATAATGATGGTGGTAATGGTTGTAGTTGAAATTGTTGTGTATAAATTTGATATGTTGCAGATTTAGTGTTTTTGAACATTTGTTACTTTGATTAAATTTGTGAATTTTTTATTAGTGTTAACTTTTTCAAACAGGGCCGCCAAGGAAGGTTGTGACAAATGGAAATCCATGTCGGAAGAGGTGAGTGATTACATTAATTTTGTGTTAGTTTATTACTCTCTCTGTATTTTAATCTTAACTATCTTACTTTTTGTTCATTTGATTTCTGATGCAGGAAAAGAAGAGGAAGAAGATCCAAAAGTAAGAAGAGGAGGAAGTATGTGAAATTTTAGAAGAGATAGTTTGTTACATTGTCTAGTCTGACTTGAACAATGTTATGAGATCTTTTGTTGATAATTTCTTAGATTAGCATTGTTTTGGAATGTATCAGATATTATATGAAATCTTTTTTGTCTTCCATGTATGGTTTTAGATTTTGTTATGAGATTTGTTGTGTATGAATTTATCATATATGGTGTTGATTTACATAATTTACAGGTATGTATGATGATGTATCAAATTTACAAATTTTTTGTGACGAAGAAATTGCAAGCTTATGACAATTTTGCAAATTTTTGCGACGAATTTTCCTCAGATTTTCATTGCAAAAACTATTTTTTTAGTGAAAAGTTTGACAAGGGAAGGTTGTTGGAATGGTTTGAATAAACACTTATGATTTTTTTTTTTAGTCTTATTCTTGTTTGTGTGGATCACTTTTTGCAACACCACTACATTTCTCCTTCTCGGATAATGTTTGGAGGTGAAGAAATATCTTACAACTCTTACAATCCCTGCTCGTCTGATTCAATAACATACAAATAAATACAATTGAAATAAAAGAACTAAAGGATTAAATAAATGTAACTCTGATTTAGATTGCTTGTTGCTTGCTTTGCGCAAGGAAGGCTTTGAACACAACAACATTCAACTGAGAACTAGCTGTGAATGTTATTACCAAAGCCTCCACGAAACCCTTCTTTATGTGTGTCGCTTGAGTCCGGAGGACATTAATTAATCAATTGATAAAAATACCTCCAATGGACTATTGATATGTCAAAATTTGAACCAAAATCCTGAACAAGAGGTGGATTCGCCTCATATAAGGTTCTTAACGCAGGAAAGAGATCGGACACAAAGTGAATTGTATGCTACCCTCCGTATGGAGAGAGTAATCAAAGCAAAATTTGATTTGCTAAGCCAAAAGTTGTGTCAACTAGAAGATGCTATTAACCAGAGGAGCAGGCATGAGCAATAAAAGGAAAACCATCCCTATCTTCCCATGGAGTCTTTCATTAGTGGCTTCATAAACTTTTACAAAGATGTATCCCTTGAAGATTAATATTTATCCTGTAATCGAAAATTGATCTCTTAGGTATCATAATAATATGAATATTTCTCGATCTCATTTTGAATATATTTAATCAATTTCTCCGTTCTGAAGATTTCACTATGCCTTTACTGCAATGTTTTAACATTTTTGTTCATGACAAAATTGTCAAGAATTGAATATATATACTGCAAACACTTTTACGAATTTCTATTTTGATAGGTTTCTTCACGGATTCCTCCTATATATTTTCATTCATCATAAAATCTGATGCTCGAGAAAACTCAAAATGATGGAAGTTCATGAGCTGATACAATTGTAAAAAATTATGCCCTCTAACGATATCCAAATGCTTAGCCAAGTTAAAAGCATGAAGAAATAGCATTATCTATTGCCAGCATCCAAGAATTTTAATGAACAATAAATGGTTAATCACACAGTACAAACAACAATCTACCCAGACCACCATGTTTCATAACATAGACTGAAAGAACAATCAAGCATCATTGCAGACCACTTTGACAGTAATACAATTACAAGTCAAAAATAATTGATAGAATGTGTAATGTGGTCTTAGTAAGTATCTTGATATTGATAGAATGAAATAATTGAAAAATACCGGTGGCTATTCTTTAATGTCCTATTTATCCAAAAATAGTTAACTTGGAAAAAAAATGCTAAGCAAATCAATTTGAATTCACAAGAAAAAAAAAGAAATAGTTAAAAAAGTTGCAAAATCAGCACCAAAAATCCAATTTAACGTATTTGTTTGTTAGCTCATCTTATTGTGATTTGAACCATCATTTTTTACTATTTACCAAAGAGGTGATACGTCTTTTCCTTGATGTAATTGGTCATCAATAAACAACAGTTATTTTCCCTTTTATAGGGGTTCATTCCCAACTCTCTTTTCTCATTCCTTCAGTAACGCTCCGATTGTTCTTCCTTATCTTCATCTATTTACTCTTTGGTTTGCTAGAATGGCCTAGAATCATCTGAGACAGCGAATAAGAGATCGTCATGCTACACTACCCAAAGGAGGCCGTAAGACGAGGCCTTCCATGTGATGTGTCAAAGTTCCTATGCCCTCAGAGGGATCCTCTGGGGTTCCAACCATGTTTTCATCTCTCCCATAGATTTTGCCGACCTTGAGGATTGTTCTGCTTCCTAGTGCCATTAATACTCTTTTTCCTTTTTCACCTAAGATGTTGTTTCTTTTATGGTGCACATGTATGTTCCTTAAAGCCCTTTACTCGAATTATCTGTGCTATCTGGAACAGGATTCTTGGTGAGAATTCTGAACCGATGGTGGAGTCTCCCGGTATGAAGACCTTAATACAGCAAAAAGATCAAGCGTGTAGCGAATTAAACTCTGCTCTCTGTAGAGAAGGTACTCAAAGACCAATTTGACTTGTTTCTCCAACAATTATGCGAGGTTGATATGACACTTAAAGACGCTATTAACCATACAATAAAACATAGACACCAATAGGAAAAGCATCTCTGAGTACCTTCCAATGGCGCTAATTATCGATGATGTTCCCGACTTTGGCTCTCAGAAGTGTAATATGTGAAAGATTGGCTTTTCATTAGATAATAAAAATCACACTTTGATATCCACGAGCAGGATCAATGCTTTTTCCAATAATCTAGGGTTGTATATTTATATTTGTTTTCCTCCTAATCACTCTTTGCCCAAGCAATAACATTAATCTACAGATGATGGAAACACTTAACAGATAATCCAAGCAATAATCGTATTTTCATTAATACCCTTGAGAAATCAAGTGTGTTGGTGCGAGAACCATCCGACGATTAAATCTATATTTTGATTATGTCAAAGGGTCCAAAATTAAGTGCCTTGTTATCTAACAAGGTTCATTGAGCTTGCAGGAAAGTCCTAAGTTGTTTTAGGCAAAAGTCCTAGTGGATTCTAGGCAAGTGGAAAATCCTAAAGGATGGTAACCCTAGGTCCTAGGAGTGGTAACCCTAGGTCCTAAGGGGCGGTAATCCTAGGTGGTGGAAAGTCTTAGTTGTAGTTAGACAGGTGGAAAACTCTAGGGGGTGGTTAACCCTACGTCTTAGGGGGTGGTAACCTTAGGCTAAGAAAAATCCTAGGAGGTGGTAACCCAAGGTCCTAGGGGGAAGTAACCCTAGGTCCTAGTGGTGGTAACCCTAGGCTGAGGAAAACCCTAGGTCCTAGGGGTGGTAACCCTAGGTCCTAGGGGTGGTAACCCTAGGCAGAAGTCCAGTCGGTCTGGAGGACCGGGTTGGCAACAGGTAAACTCTCTTGAGAGGAGTATCTGAAGGCGTGTTCCCCGACAAGGGAACATTAGACGTTGGTTCGACCTAGAGTTTCGACGAAACTCAAAGTCAGAATCGAGCAGTCAGAGGCTGTCATAATTTCATATTATATGTATATTATTTTTACCTGGACTAACTTTGTTTTACAAAAAATAAGGGCTGGAGAAAGTTGGTCCGAGCGCCCGGAACTGGTCCGGGCGCCCCGAGCTAGTCCAAGCGCCCCGAACTGGTCCGGGCGCCCGGAGTCGGTCCAGGTGCCCAGAACCCAAAAGTTATCGACAAGCTGATGTGGCGTAGCGGAGTGGTCGTGCCACGTGGCCCAGGTGCCCAGAGGGGTTCCGCGTGTCTAGAACAGCCTATAAAAGTAGTCTCGACCAGAAGCTTCAAAATAACACAACGAACAACTTCTACTTTGTCAAGTTGCTCAGAAAACGCTTCCACGATGCCTGAAAGCTATGACAATGTTTCTTCTGAAGATTTTCTTAAACAGAGTTGTCGATATTGTTTTTATTTAGAAGTTCCTTGTACTACAACTGTGATCATTTTGTACTATTCTGGATTGATTAGTGATTACCCATCAAAGCACTCTTATGTGCAGGCCTTGGAGTAGGAGTCGTCACAGGCTCTGAACCAAGCAAAATCTTGGTGCTTGCGTTGTGTTTTATTTTCCGCTGCGTGTTTTACTATAAACGAACGAATTAGCCACGAGCGCTATTCACCCCCCCCTCTAGCGCTTTCGATCCTACAATTGGTATCAGAGTGGGATCGCTCTGAATCAGTACAACTACCGTTCGAGCATTCTTATTCGTCACTTTTTCCTTGTACTACAACTACCTTTCATTTTTTCTCTCCAAAATTATTTTTGAAAATTTTATTTTTATTTTTTCACCATTAATCGGTATTAGCGAAATCTTGTATTTTCAAAAGTTTGTAATAATTTTTTTTATATTTTTATTAATATTTTATTATTTTTTAAAAAAATAGTAAATTGCTATTTTTATTTTTCTCCCGCATTACTAATCAAGATCAAGTCTTGGGATATTTGTTTCTTTTTTACTTTTTGTGTGCAAGATTTTCTTCTACAATGGCCCACCAAGAAGGCAATAGTACCGCACGCCTACCACTCTTGTCTAGCGAGAATTTCGAATACTGGAAAGACCAAATAGAGCATCAACTAAAGACCCAAATGAAGATATGGACCATAGTCCAGATCGGATTTATACTCCCCACCGAAGAAGGTGTGTCGATCGCCTGTGACAAGTGGGATGCACAAACAAGAGGAAAAATCGAGGCAAATGCAAAAGCAACATATACTCTCCTATGCAGACTAAGAAATTCAGAGCTTGATCGAGTTGGAAAGTTCAACAATGCTAAGGAGCTTTGGAAGAAATGATCAAGCTTCATGAGATTCCTTTAGAGCCAGATGACCAAGTCAAACCTGAGTTCGAATCTAAGTCTGAATCTCCAAAGTCAACCTCCGAATCAAACTTGGAAGAATCATATCAGACTGATTTCATAGCACTGATGGCCAAGGAAGAGATAGCTGAATTTGATTCTGAATTTGAGATGGCAACAGTCAAGGGGGAGAATCCTATCATGGATCTAAAAGGTAAAATTATAAATTCAAATTTTAAATTTCACATAACTTGTTCTAAGTGTAGAGAGAGAGAGCACTATAGAAACAAGTGCCCTACTCTTGAGATTCGGCTGGTACAACTGGAGGAGAAGGAGAAATTGATTTGGAAAGGGAAGAAGCACATTGAATGCTCCAACTGCAAACGAATGGGCCACTACAAAAGACAATGCCTAGAAAGAAGACCCAAGAATCCAAGGGGAGAAATCAAGGTTAGTAAATTTACATTATATGAAAATCTAATTTTTGTAACGCATGTTGGTACCCTAATTAATCCTAATTGCACTAGTTTAGATTTCTCTCGATAAATGTTATTCATGATTACTAATTTTATAATCTAGATTAGGATAGATAAGAACCTAGGCTTGATTCACACTTGACTAGTTAGACCAAGGAGCTTCAGAAAGGAAATTAAATATCTAATTTCTTTGAAAGACTTTGTCTAGAAATGGTGGATGATCTCATATCCGAGAAGGCCTAGTGCCTCGCCACAGCCTGGAAGCCAATCATTGAAATGAATATTTAATTAACTAATTGTAAAACCTGAGTCTAACTCAAATGTAAATCAATCCTTATATTATAATCTAAATCAAAGATAAAATTAATCATCTCACAAAAACCTATAAGGTCCCTTGAAAATCTAGAAAAAGGTGAGATGGACCTAGGTTTAAAGTAGTTAACCAAACCCAAATTAATTAATTCAATTAAGTTAACTTAATTAATTTAGAAAATTAATTTTAAAATTTTAATCTTAATTACAAAATATTAATCTAAAATTCAAATTATTAATTCTTAGATTTTCAAAAGATAATTAATTTTCAAATCATAATTAATATGTAAGTTTATAATTTCAAATTTAATTAATTTTCAATATATTTTTAAAATCTTCAAAATTTTAGTTATTATCACATGTTTAGATCTAATTAAACTTATATTTTAAAATTTGAAATTCAAACTCATTGAAAATTCAAACTTATATTTTAAATCTCAATTTCAATATTTTTAAATATTGATAAAATTAAAATAAACTTAACTCCGTCTCACACAAACTTATAAGTTTTACATGCTTGATAACATAAAAAGGGTGAGATGGAAAATCAGAAAAGTATATAATAACTTTTATATTTTTTTTTACATGCTTGGACTCAAGAACTCTAAAAAAATTTTTTTTTTACATTAATTAAGGGGGAGTGCAAAGAAGTTTAAGACATTATATTTTTATATTGTTAAAGTAGTATTTTTTATTAATTCTTAGATTTTCAAAAGATAATTAATTTTCAAATCATAATTAATATGTAAGTTTATAATTTCAAATTTAATTAATTTTCAATATATTTTTAAAATCTTCAAAATTTTAGTTATTATCACATGTTTAGATCTAATTAAACTTATATTTTAAAATTTGAAATTCAAACTCATTGAAAATTCAAACTTATATTTTAAATCTCAATTTCAATATTTTAAATATTGATAAAATTAAAATCAACTTAACTCCGTCTCACACAAACTTATAAGTTTTACATGCTTGATAACATAGAAAGGGTGAGATGGAAAATCAGAAAAGTATATAATAACTTTTATATTTTTTTTACATGCTTGGACTCAAGAACTCTAAAAAAGTTTTTTTTTGCATTAATTAAGGGGGAGTGCAAAGAAGTTTAAGACATTATTTTTTTATTTTGTTAAAGCAGTATTTTTCAAAGTTAAACTTTTCAAAAAGAGGAAGTTCAATTTTTTTACTATTTTTGAAAAGATAAATAAATTATTTTTTGAAAAGACAGAAACTAAGTATTTGATAAAGTATATTTAAGTATTTTTTTTCAAAAAAAATCATTTACTTAGCTAAGTATTTTTACAAGAAATTATTTTTAAAAGCTAAGTGTTTAAGTAAAATTATTTTTAAAAGCAAAGTGCTTAAGAAAAATTATTTTTAAACCTAAATGTTCAAGCAAAATTATTTTTAAGCTATATACTTAACTAAGTTTTTATTAAATTTTTTTAGCTAAGTACTTAACTTAGTTTTTATCAAATTTTTTTAGCTAAGTACTCAACTTAGTTTTTATCAAATTTTTTAAACTAACCTTTAATCAAAATCCTTTTTATCTAAGTACTTTTAACTAAGTCTTTTTCAAAACCTTTATAAAGCTAAGTTCCTATCAACTTCTCTCGAAAGCTAAGTATTTGACAAAATAATTATTTTCAAAGTTAAAAATTAGCTAAGTTTTTTTTTTGAAAAAAGCTAAGGATACGTTTGCTTTACTCATGTTCCATTTTCATTTTCTGGAAAATGCTAGTTATTTTTTTTAGAAGACAGACATAGAAAATGTAAACCAAATATTATTTTCCATAAATGCGCGTTTTTCAAAAAATGAAAATGAAAATGAAAATCGTACAAACCAAACGCGCCCTAAGTATTTTCAAAATATTTCTAAATTAGCTAAATGTGTTTCAAATCACTTATTTTCAAAAGCTTAAGTTTAGCTAATTTTTTTTTTCAATCGCTTAAAAATAAGCTAAATTTTTTAAGTGCTACCCTTCAGGAGGAGCTTAAAGTTAAATAGATTTAATATTTTTTCTATCTTTACATGTAAAACAACCTTCTCTCTACTTAGTATTATTTTTTATTTATGTCAAAGAGGGAGAGGAAAGTCAAAGTTAAGATTTAAATCTAATTTTTATGAAAGGAGGAGCATAAGGAAGATTTAAATATAATTTTTATGAAAGGGGAGCATAAGGAAGTTTTTTTTCAAATAAGTAATTATGCTCATGCTTAAATTCCTTTATTATTTTGTTATGTTTTACTTAACTTTGAACCGTGTTGCTATAATAAAAAAGAAAGAGATTGTTGGTGCGAAAAACATCCGACGATCGAACCTGTGTTTTGATTATGTCAAAGGGTCCAAAGTTAAGTTGTCTTGTTATCTAACAAGGTCCATTGAGCTTGCAGGAAAGTCCTAAGTTATTTTAGGCAAAAGTCTTAGTGGATTCTAGGCAAGTGGAAAGCCCTAGGGGGTGATAACCCTAGGTCCTAGGGGGCAGTAACCTTAGGTGGTGGAAAGTCCTAGCAGTGGTTAGGCAGGTGGAAAAGACTAGGGGGTGGTAACTCTAGGTCCTAAGGGGTGGTAACCCTAGGTTGAGGAAAACCCTAGGGGTGGTAACCCTAGGCTGAGGAAAACCTTAGGGGGTGGTAACCCTAGGTTGTAGGGGGTGGTAACCCTAGGCAGAAAGTCCAGTCGGTCTGGAGGACCGGGCTGGCAACAAGTAAACTCTCCTGAGAGGAGTAGGTGAGGACGCGTTCCCCGACGAGGGAACAGTAGACATCGGTTCGACCTAGAGTTTCGACGAAACTCAAAGTCAGAACCGGACAGTCAGAGACTGTCATAATTTCATATTATATGTATATTGTTTTTGCCTAGAGTAACTTTGTTTTGCAGAAAATAAGGGCTAGAGAAAGTTTGTCCGGGCACCCCAAGCTGGTCTGGACACTCGGAGTCGATCCAGGTGCTCGGAACCCAAAAGTTATATGCAAGCTGATGTGTCGCACACGGAGTGGTCGTGCCACGTGGTCCAGGCGCCCCGAGGGGTTATGGGCGCACGGAACAGCCTATAAAAGTAGTCTCGACCAGAAACTTTAAAATAACACAATGAACAACTTCCGCTTCGTCAAGCTTCTCAGAAAACGCTTCCACGATGCCCGAAAGCTCCGACGACGTTTCTTCTGGAGATTTTCTTAGACAGAGCTGTCGGTATTATTTTTATTTAGAAGTTCCTTGTACTACAACTGTAATCATTTTGTACTATTCCAGATTGATTAGTGACTACCCATTGAAAGCACTTTTACATACGGGCTATGGTGGAAGAGTCGCTACAAGCTCCGAATCAAATAAAATCTTGATGTTTACGTTATGTATTTTATTTTCCGCTACATATTTTACTTTAAATGAATGAATTAATTATGAGCATTATTTATTCCCTTCTAACATTTACTTTAAATGAATGAATTAATTACGAGCATTATTTATTCCCTTCTAACATTTTCGATCCTACAGTGTGTGACCTGCTCATCCCCGGATGAGTTCCAAGAAGTTATACTTACTAATTAACTTTTGACTCGCTCAACCATTTTGTCAATCTACAATGAGAGCCCCTTATCTCCCCTGTTGATTCACGTGGACATTTGTGCCCTTTTGATAAAATTTGTGCCCTTCTGATAAAAGACTTTTCTAAATCAACTTATTAGATTAAAAAATTCATACTAATTAACGAGTCGATATTTATTAATTGATTTCGCTTGTCATTTTTTGTTCAAGTTTATTCACTCGTAATATGATTTTAAGATTTGTGTTGTAATTCTTAAACCTGATATCAAATTAGGTGGCATTTAAGTGCATGGACTCCATGATATTATATATATACCTTGTTGGATTTCAAGGAGGTTGGCTCATACGGTTGAAGGATAATGACAAAATCAAGGATATGACGGGGTCGATAAGCTTAGATAGATGTTCCCGGTGGATGAGGCTGCCAATTGAGAAGATGATGGACGTTCATGTTAACCTTCCAAAAGTAGCATCACGTTGATAATGGTCTTGCAAAAGCAGTACAAATGTGGCCTTAACTTTTGATACCAAGTTTAGTGTTGTTTCTGAAGATCATCACCAAGGTAGTTTCTTCTCATACCAACACCACAATATATATAAAGATTCAAATCGTTTGGAAAAATATTGAAAAGGTATAAATTAGGGCTTATTTGAACTCCTGTGAGCCATGTGGACCCATAAGACTTGGAATGGGTCCTATCGGGGTCCTCTAGATCTATCAATGGGTTTTGACCAAAAACTCATTGATTAACCTAGGGACCTTGAATTTCTAATATTTTGATATGGAATGGAAGGGGTGAGTGTATAGAATGTATATATATATGTCCTCCAACCATGATTCTGAGACTCACAAGAATCTATGATTGTGCGCCAAATGGCACGGACGTTGGTACTGATCTTGCAAAAGCAACACCAATGTGGTTCTGGTCTTGCAAAAGCAACGCCATGATGGTGCAGGTCTTGTAAAAGCAAAACCAACGTGGCCTTAATTAACTTTTCATCACCAGGCTTAGTGTTGGTTTCCGAAGATCAACACCAATGTGGTGCTAATCTTCTCATATCAACACCACAATGTATAAAAGGATTGAAATTAGTTGGACCAATACTAGATCAACACCAATGTGGTGCTAATCTTCTCATATCAGCACCACAATGTATAAAAGGATTGAAATTAGTTGGACCAATACTGGGAAGGTCTGAAAGAGCTAATGAGGGCATATTTGAACTCTTGTATCACGTGAACCCATAGGACTTGAAATGGATCTTATCAGAGTCCTCTAAATCCATCAATGAGTTTTGACAAAACTCATTGATTGACATAGGGACCTTAGATTTCTGAAATTTTAATATGGGATAGAAGGGATTAGTATATAGAATGTATATATGTCCTCCAAATATGGTTATAAGACACAAGAATCTATGGTCACATGCCAGGTGGCACGGACGTTGGTGCTAATCTTGCAAAAGTAGCACCACGTCGGTATAGTCTTGCAAAAGCAACACCAACATGGTCTTGGCTTCTCATCACCAGGCTTAGTGTTGGTTTCCAAAGATCAGCAACAACGTGGTGATGATCTTCTCATGCTAGCACCACAATGTACATAAAGATGCAAATCATTTGGAACAACACTAAAAATGTCTAAAAAGAGTAAATGAGGGCATATTTGGACTCCTATGAACCATCTGAACCCATAAGACTTGAAATGGGTTCGATCAGAGTTCTCTAAGTTCATCAATGGATTTTGACCGAAATCCATTGATTGATCTATGGGCTTGGATTTCTGAAATTTTGATATGGGATGGAAGGGTTAGTGTATAGAATGTATATATGTCCTCTAACCATGGTTCTGAGACACACAAGAATCTATGGTTGCATGTTAAGTGGCACGGTTGTTAGTGCTAATCTTATAAAAGCAACACCAATGTGGTCCTAGTCTTGCAAAAGCAGCACCACGTTGGTGTTAGTCTTGCAAAAGCAGCACCACATGGCATTGGCTTCTGATCACCAAGCTTGGTGCTAGTGTCCGAAGATCAACACCAAGTGATGTTGATCTTCTTAGACCAACACCACAATATATAAAAAGATTTAAATCATTTGGAACAATGCTGGAAAGGCCTAAAAAGAGCAAATGAGAGCATATTTGAACTCCTGTGAATCATATGAACTCATAAGACTTGAAAAGAATCTAATCAGTCCTATAAGTCCATCAAACTCATTGATTGACCTAGGGACCTTGGATTTCTGAAATTTTAGTATGGGATGGAAAAGGTGTGTGTGTGTGTGTGTGTGTGTGTGTCTCCTCCAACTATGATTCTAAGACTCACACAAGAATCATGGTTGCATGTCAAGTGACACTGTTGGTGTTGATCTTGCAAAAACAACACCAACGTGGTTCTGGTCTTGCAAAAGCAACACCACGTTAGTGCTGATCTTGCAAAAGTATAACCAACTTGGTCTTGGCTTCTCATTACAAGGCTTGGTATAGGTTTCCAAAGATTAGCACCAACATGGTGTTGATCTTCTCAGACCATGACCATAATGTACAAAAAGATTCAAACCATTTAGAACAACGCTGGGAGGCCTAAAAAGAGTAAATGAGGACATATTTGAACTCCTGTAGCCATGTGAACCAATAGGACTTGGAATGTGTCTGATTGGAGTTCTCTAAGTCCATCAATGAATTTTGACAAAAACTCATTGATTGACCTAAGGGCCTTTGATTTCTAAAATTTTGATATGGGATGGAAAAGGTTAGTATATAGAATCAATATATGCCCTTCAACCATGATTCTGAGACTCACACAAGAATCAATAGTTGCATGGATGTTGGTGTTGATCTTGGAAAACCAACACCAACATGATTCTGGTCTTGCAAAAGAAGCACCACGTTGGTGCTAATATTTTACAAGCAACACCAACATGACCTTGGCTTCTCATCACCAGACTTGGTGTTGGTTTCCAAAGATCAGCGCCAAGGTGGTGCTAATTCTCTCAAACCAGCACAACAATATACAAAAAAACATTCAAATCATTTGGATCAACGCTGGGAAGACGTAAAAAGATTAAATGAGGACATATTTGAACTCCTATGAGTCATGTGAATCCATAGGACTTGAAATGGGTTATATCATAGTCCTCTAAGTCCGTCATTGGATTTTGATCGAAATCCATTGATTGGCTTAGGAGCCTTGGATTTCTAAAATTTTGGAATGAGATGAAAGGGATTAGTGTATAGAATGTATATATGCCCTCCAACCATAGTTTTGAGACTCACATAAGAATTTATGGCCGCATGCCAAGTGGCACGAACGTTGGTGTTGATTTTGCAAAACTAACACCAACAAGGTTCTAGTCTTGCAAAAGCAGCACCATGTTGGCATTGGTCTTGCAAAAGAAGCACCAACATGGCCTTGGCTTATCATCACCAGGCTTGGTGTTGGTTCCGAAGATCAACACAAGGTGGTGTTGATTGATGAGGTCACATTTGTCACATTCTTAAATCAAATTAACAATTTATAATCGACCGAACCCCTTAATCTACACTCATGTAGTATAGTAGAGGGTCTGGGTCATCTCTTGCGGGACCAGTGGTAGGAAAGAAAGTCAACTAAATTAACCAAACCCTTTTTCAACGATCAACTCCAACTAACTACCCTCAGCCGAGCCCGGAGATAGAACCCCTAGCTCCGGTGGACAACAACACAAACAATTGACTACTAATCGACTACTCCCAACAGTGAATATCACTGAGTTTTTCTGGATACCTTCCTGCCTTTGCAACCACGTCCGCAAGGAAGTGCTCCACATCACACAATGCTAGATTTGCTCTATTTTCACAGCCGTGTACACAGGAGTTGAAGTTGAAGAGTGAGGATGATGTAGCTTTTGCCGGAGATGGATGCCCACACTGAGATTGCTGGAGTCTCCTGCTTCTGTAAACCACATCCGAAAGGAATCCACCACAGTGCTCAATGATGGAAGAAGAAAAGACTCGTCGGAGAAGAAGATGAGAAATAGTTGGCTTCCTCTGGAGTCCTCTGCTTTCACAACCACGTCCATAGGGGTTCCTCTGAGGTATGGATGGATAGGGAATGCCTTGCCATAGCAGAACCACTCTGGCAAGCAGGCCCGGCTGAAGGCATAGGCCAATAAGGCCTATGCCTAGGGCCTCCATATAATTGGGGCCATTAATATTATATTTTTTAAAAATATATTTAATAATTAAAATTTAATTTTAATAAGAACAGACGTTTCATTTCAAAAAACGCTACTTCGATGCTTTGATTTCCGTGCAAGCGTGCATCGCTGCCGCTTCGTTTTGACGTTTTCCATTTTCCATGCACAGTAATACACTGTACAGATAGTGCATTACTGTATAGCCAGTGATGAAGGCTGCCGCTTCGTTTTCCATTTTCTATGCATAGTAATATACTACTGTATAGCCACCTATTCCAGCCACCTATTCCAACGAAAAATAAAACTTCAATTAATTATATAAAATAATTCCCCTAAAATTCTATATAAAACCACTATAGTCTACATAATTGGATTTACTCATATTTTCATCCTCTCATCCTCTAAGTCTCATTCATCCTGCTCATATTTTCATCCTCTACGTTTCATCCACTGTAATTTATATTTTTTGTTCCTCATCATCTCGACGGTGATTCTTTCAATCTCAGAATACTGAATACGACAAAACGGCCTTCGCATTCCTTAATCGTCAGGTAATATTTTTTTAATTTTTTCTTCATTCTTGAAATGTTCTTGACGACGGTGATTCTTTCAATCTCATAATACTGAATACGACAAAACACCCTTCGCAGTCCTTAATCGTCAGGTAATATTTTTTTAATTTTTTCTTCATTCTTGAAATGTTTTTGACGCCGGTGATTCTTTCAATCTCAGAATACTGAATACGACAAAACACCCTTCGCATTCCTTAATCGTCAGGTAATATTTTTTTAATTTTTTCTTCATTCTTGAAATGTTCTTTATTTATTATTCTGTATAAATAATAAATTATTGATGAACTGGACCCAAATATGAAATATGATTGGAAAAATATATTATTAGCAGTTGTATGAATTTTTTTTTTCTCATTTTTCCTCTCTCGCAAAGAAATTACTACCATCGCAAACTTGATTTATGCACTTATCTCATTTATTATATATTTGTTAAGTATAGTTTATTATAAAATAAAAACTTCTTAAATTAACCGATTCAAATCAAATTTAATATTTTATTTTTTTTATTCTTTTTGTGCAGGTAATACTCAGTAATCAGTTTGAAATAACTTATATTTTGATTATTTTCTTTTCTAATATTATTTTAATATAAATATGTCTATGAAAAAATATGAGTCTGGATATATGAAACGGATGAAAAAAAAAAAGAAAAACAGAAGAATTAATTCAATCTCAAAAAGGCGCACTCGATAGATTTATTATTAATTATCAAAATCAAAACTCAGAAAATAATATAATTGAAAATTTAAATGAAAAACAAATTGAATTTTCACCAGAAGATAATACTATAGGACAAAAAGAAATCTATCAAGAACTTTCTAATGATCACAAAACAAATTCATCAAATATTAATATTAATGAAGAAAATAATTATAATTTAGAAGAAGAAAAAGACAACTTAATAAATCATGAAAATATTTTTTTAATAATATTGATGAAACTATTATTCAAAATATATATGATCCAGCACAATGGAAAAATATAAATACAAATTTAATAGATTTATTAGTTGAAAAGGGTCCAATTAGAGAAATCAATATTTCTTTTCCAAATGATGAAAATTCTAGACATTTTTCTATGATTCATTACATTCGAAAATTACCAAATGGAGAAAAACATGATAGAAAATGGTTAATATATTCAAAAGAATTAGATAAAGTATTTTTTTTTGTTGTAAATTATTTAGTCAAAAATCAATTACAATTCAATTAGCAAACAAAGGGTGTCGTGATTGGAAAAATCTTAGTGCCAAGCTTAAAAGTCATGAAACAAGCGGTGAACATATTATAAATATGAATATTTGGTTTGATATTGAAATGAGATTGCTTAAAAATAAAACCATTGATCAAAATTTACAAGAAAAAATAAATAAGGAAAAAGAACATTAGAAGAATGTATTAATCAGAATTATTGCTATAGTTAAAAATCTTGCAAAAAATAATTTGGCATTCCGTGGCACAAATGAGAAAATTTATCAAGATAACAATGGAAATTTTTTAGGTTTAATTGAAATGATAGCAGAATTTGATCCTATAATACAAGAACACCTTAAACGTATTAAAAATGGTAAAATTCATAATCATTATCTTGGTCATAATACACAAAATGAGTTAATAAATATATTAGGAAAAGAAGTAAATAATATTATAATTAAAAAAATAAAAGAAGCAAAATACTTTTCAGTTATCCTTGATTGTACTCCTGATGTAAGTCATCAAGAACAAATGTCTCTTATATTAAGATGTGTAGATATTTCAACAAGTCCAATCAAAATAGAAGAATATTTTATAGAATTTTTAAAAGTAGATGATACATCAGGAAAAGGTCTTTTTTGATACACTTGTTAATATACTAAAGAAAATTGAACTGGATGTGAATGACATAAGAGGACAAGGATATGATAATGGAGCTAATATGAAAGGTAAACAACAAGGTGTGCAAAAGAGATTGTTAGATATAAATTCTAGGGCTTTTTATACGCCATGTGGTTGTCATAGTCTTAATTTAGTACTATCTGATATGGCTAATTCTTGTCCTAGTGCTATAACATTTTTTGGTGTGGTACAACATATTTACTCATTATTTTCTTCTTCTACAAAAAGATGGAAAATTTTACAAGACCATGTTTCTAATTTAACTCTTAAACCATTATCACAAACACGTTGGGAAAGTCATCTTGAAAGCGTTAAAGCAAAAAAATATCAAGCTCCACAGATAAAAGAAGCTTTATATAAACTTGCAGAAATTAGTGATGATCCTAAAACAAAAAGTGAAGCAAATTCTTTAGCAACATATGAGTTCGAAAATTTTGAATTTTTATTAGGTATGGTTATTTGGTATGATATATTATTTGCAGTTAACACTGTTAGTAAATTTTTACAATATAAAGATATGAACATTGCTATTGCATTAGATCAGTTAAAAGGTCTTGTTTCTTTTTTTAATGATTATAGAGAAAATGGATTTATATCTGCTGTGATTTCTGCTAAAAAGATTGCAAATGAAATGAATATAGAACCAAAATTTCGTGAAAAACGTGTAATTAGAAGAAATAAACGATTTGATGAGAATAAAATTAATGAAGTGAAGCTTTCACCTGAAGAATCTTTTAAAATTAATTACTTTAATTATATTATTGACCATGTCATTTCTTCACTTCAAAGTAGATTTGAACAATTTAAAATATATGAAGATAATTTTAATTTTTTATATAATATAGAAAAGTTAAAATTGCTTGATGATGAGTTTTTAAAAATAAAATATTTAAATCTTGAAAACTTTTTAACACATGACATGTTATCCGATATTGATGGTTTAGATTTATTTTTAGAATTAAAAGTTTTAAGAGAAATAATAAATCCAGAATTAAAAACCGCACTTGAGGTATTGAACCTTATAAAAAAATTAAATTCTTTTCCTAATGCATGGATAGCTTATAGAATATTATTAACTATACCTGTTAGTGTAGCTTCAGCAGAAAAAAGTTTTTCAAAATTAAAATTAATAAAGTCTTATTTACGTTCAACAATGTCTCAAGAAAGATTAAATAATCTAGCAATTTTATCAATTGAAAAAAAATATTATCAAAACTCGAATATAAAAATTTAATTAATAATTTTGCATCTCAAAAAGTTAGAAAACTAAATTTTACATAAAAAATTATTTTAAATTAATATTTTATTTTTTTTAAAAAAAATATTTTAAACCCATCATTGTCGGTCCCAAGTCCGAATGAAAAAGGGTGAGGGAATTTTTTTTTTAAAAAAAATATTAAAGGCCTAAAAATATTTTATTTTTGCCTAGGGCCTCATAGAACCTTAAGACGGCCCTGCTGGCAAGGAAGCCCTATATTGAAGTCGCCGCTCACAAAATCGAGGGATGAGGGGACTCACCACCACGCTGGAGCAGAACTACTCCACCGGTAGAGAACCCTAAGACGAGGTCATAGCCGCTCACAGGAGTTGCCGGAGCTGCTGCCATCGCCGGACTGGAGAGAATCGCGGAAGAGGAGAAAGGGGGTGTCGGGCGTCAAGAGGAGAAGGAAGAAAACGTGCACAGTGCCAAGAGAAACCCGAGCCCTAGCCACCTTCTCCTTGAACCAAACTTGCCTTTTAATGTCCAAATTGAATGAGACCGATTCAACTGAACCGGTTGCTGAACAAAAAATGAACCACTAAACCAAAATGAACCGGTTCAGTTACAATTTCTTCTTCGGCTTTTGAAATTGGGCTTTGGAATGAGGCTCTGATAAATTGGACTTCATCTTCTCTTCTATCCAACAAATTAAATGAACCATAAATTGAACTGTTTTGAATTGAATCGGTGTTCTTCTCTCATTGTTGTCTCCCTCAATTCCTAAAAAGAAAATATAATCAAATAATATTTATAATATTCATCAAATGAATAGAAATTGAAATGAAGATTATAAAATATCCAAACTCATAAAATACACTAAAAACCTAATTTTGTATACAAGAGATGATAAAAACATCAAGAAAATAACTAAAATAATGTCCAAATGTTGGTTATCACTAATCTTTTCAAACCAACACCACAATATATAAAAAGTTTCAAATCGTTTGGACCAACATTGGGAAGGCCTAAAAAGAGTAAATGAGGGTATATTTGAACTCCTGTGAGCCATGTGAACCCATAGGACTTGAAATGGATTTGATCAGAGTCCTCTAAGTCCATCCATGGGTTTTAACTGAACCTCATTGATTGACCTAAGGGCCTTGGATTTTTGAAATTTTGGTATGGGATGGAAGATGGTTAGTGTATAGAATGTATATATTGTTGGTGCAACCTTAGGTCAAGGTTGACCTGGGTGACCCGACTCGAGTTGACCTAACTCGAGGTATATTTTGATGTTTGACAAGAATAGAGAAGTTGTATTTTGATGTTTGACAAGAATAGGAACTTGGGGGATTGTGGGTGCAACCTTTGGTCAAGGTTGACCTGGTTGACCCGACTTGAGTTGACCTGATTCGGGAAAAGTCATCAAAAAGGGGGAGATTGTTGGTGCAACCTTAGGTCAAGGTTGACCTGGGTGACCCGACTCGAGTTGACCTGACTCGAGGTATATTTTGATGTTTGACAAGAATAGAGAAGTTGTATTTTGATGTTTGACAAGAATAGGAACTTGGGGAATTGTGGGTGCAACCTTTGGTCAAGGTTGACCTGGTTGACCCGACTTGAGTTGACCTGATTCGGGAAAAGTCCAAGTATGGAGACTTGACACGGAAAAGTCCAAGCAGGGAGCTTGCCATGGGAAAAGTCCAAGCAGGGAGCTTGGCACGGGGAAA
Organism: Zingiber officinale; assembly: GCF_018446385.1. Taxonomy (NCBI): domain Eukaryota; kingdom Viridiplantae; phylum Streptophyta; class Magnoliopsida; order Zingiberales; family Zingiberaceae; genus Zingiber; species Zingiber officinale. The sequence continues at coordinate 34,525,324 of NC_056001.1, forward strand.
AGTCCAAGTATGGAAGCTTGGCATGGGAGGTCGGAGAGGGCTTGGTAGCTCGTTCTCCGGACTAGATCAGAGAGGGCTCGGTAGCTCGTTCTCTGGACCGGACGAAGTCGGAGAGGGCTCGGTAGCTCATTCTCCGGGCTAGGTCCGAGAGGGCTCGGTAGCTCGTTCTCTGGACCGGACGTGGAAGTCGGAGAGGGCTCGGTAGCTCGTTCTCTGGACTAGGTCCGAGAGGGCTCGGTAGCTCGTTCTCTGGACCGGACGTGGAAGTCGGAGAGGGCTCGGTAGCTCATTCTCTGGACTAGGTCAAAGAGAGCTCGGTAGCTCGTTCTCTGGACCGGACGTGGAAGTCGGAGAGGGCTCGGTAGCTCATTCTCTGGACTAGGTCAAAGAGAGCTCGGTAGCTCGTTCTCTGGACCGGACGTGGAAGTCGGAGAGGGCTCGGTAGCTCGTTCTCCGGACTAGGTCAGAGAGGGCTCGGTAGCTCGTTCTCTAGATCAGGAAGGCTTTAGGTTTAAGGCTAGGAAATTGGATCGGTCTGCTGACCGATCCAGTGACACTATGGGTATCTGGATCGGTCTGCTGACCGATCCAGTGATACACTGATTCTCACTGTGGGTCTTCTGATCGGTCTGGTGACCGATCAGTAACCAAAAAGATTGGGAGAAGGAATAGGAGGGATCGGTCTTTGGACCGATCCACCTATGGCCTGATCGGTCCACAGACCGATCAGGGCTCGGCAACCAACTCTCTGTGAGAGTTGGGATCGGTCTGGGGACCGATCAGCCTAGGGCCTGATCGGTCCATAGACCGATCAGGGATTTGCTGGACCGATCAGGCCATAGCCTGATCGGTCCAGGCCTAGCCGTTGAGTCACAACGGCTAGATTTCTGTATCTTCTTTGTCTTCTTCGCAGGTTCAGTATATAAATCTAATCGAGGTTGAAGGCCTCTACACAAGAACATACAGTGAACTTACTACTCTTGACTGCGATCTGAGCTTTGCTGAGCTCTTCATCCCTGAAGCTTCGTGTGAGCTTCCCTCGGCTGGTTCTCTGATCAGCTGCTGTTGGCATCGGTGAAGTTGTTGCTTCATCAACAGACCCCAGTCGACGAGAAGGCAAGCAAACTTGATTGGGTGTTTTTACATTCATATTGTCCTTGGTTTCTTGTTTTATTTCTTGTACTCCGATCTTACTGTTGCAAGAGAGATTGTGGCGAGGTTTCTCCACCCAGAAGGAGTTTTTATTAGCCGATTTTCCGGGGTCTCATCCACCGACGGATTGATAGGATTCGTCCACCTTACGGACTCGCCGAGGAGTAGGAGTATCATCTTCGAACCTCGTTATATCATCGCGTTTGAGGTTTAATATTCTCCTGTTTCGTTTCTATCTTTTATTTCCGCTGCGCTAACTAAAATTGTAGGAAGAAACATGAATTTGGGGTCGGCTATTCACACCCCCCCCCCTCTCTAGCCACGTCCGAAGGTCCTAACAAGTGGTATCAGAGCCAGGTCGCTCTTCGTCGGATTAACACCCGAGGGAGCACGAGCTAGAGAATGGATCAACTTGGAGAAGACGTCACGATTCCACCCTTCTGCGATCGCGACGACTTCACGTTTTGGAAGGTAAGAATGAAGTATTTTCTTATGACTAACCTAGTAAATTAGAATTGTGTACAAGTAGGTTTTATTCCTCCGGTGGATAAAGAAGGAGAACCTCTCGAGAAGAAGAAGTGGACGAAGGAACAAATCCACCAATCCATAATCAACGACGAGGTAACGAAAATCTTTGAATTTTCATTACCTAATGATATCTTGTGTAAGATAGGTAGATACAACAATGCCAAGGAGTTGTGGAACAACTTGGCTAAGTTCCATGAGGAGAGATCCAATTCAAGTCATGAAGAGGAGTCAAGTGAGCCAAGTAGCTCACATCATGGAGGTATGGAATTAGAAGTTGAGAGCTACTCAACATCTAAGGAAGAAGAGGAGGAGAGTTCTTCTTCAAGACTGGAGCAAGAAGAAGAAGCCTCTACCTCCGGAAGGGATGAAGGAGAGAGCTTATATCCATCCTCAACCCTAGGTAACTCAAGCAACTTAATTTCAAGTAAATTACATATAATGTGCTTTGAGTGTAGGGAATATGGGCATTACAAAAGTAAATGTCCAAAGAGGATTAGGAAGACTCCACCGACACCAAAAGTCAAGGAAGTTGGAGTCCCGATACGCAAGGGCAAGGAGCACGTGGTGTGCTTCCAATGCAAGCAAAGGGGACATTATAGGAGTCAATGTCCAAGGGGGAGGCAACCTCACAAGGACAAGAGACCAAACACATCTATGGGGGGAGCTAAGGCAAACCCTAAGTTATCCTTTAAGGCACATTCTTGTAATTCTAATAAGACACATGCTAGTAGTTTTATTGCAATTATCAATAATGATAAGCATGATAACCATAGAAACTGATACATGTGCTTAGGTGCCAAACATGTTAGCCTAGATAAGGACAATGCTAGAAATGTCAACCCTAGAGTTAACTCATCTAAGGTTAAGGAAAACCTAGATAGGAATCCCAAAATAACTAGACATATGCCTAGGAATACCTCAAAAAAAAAAATAGAAAATTAAAGCTTGAGGTATTAAAGAAGGAAAATCAAGTCTTGAGGTCAAGACTTGACACTTTAGAAAAGGCTCTTAAGAATTTGGAGAAGTCAAATCTAGGGTCTAAGGGTCAAAAATCAAAGCCCAAGGACATGAGAGGTTTGGGTCACAAACCTAAGTCTCAAGTGGTCAAGCCCGCTTATCATAATGTTCCATTCGATTATGGAACAAGACCTAGGGCTAAGAAGACCATCACCAAGGTCACAAGGGGAGTCACCCCTAGAGTTGATCTTGATGAATCACAAATGACCAAGGCTTAAAAGCCTAGGAGGGTCATTAGGAGGGTTGCTAGGGAAGTCATCCCTAGTGAATATTTAGTGAACCCAATGAGCTCAAATAGGTATTGGGTTCCTAGGAGCGTGATTCCTTCACGCTAGATGGTTTAGGGTATGCCAACCTTAATTGGATAGGTAGTTAACCTACTCATGGCAAAAGGTGGCATTTTAGGAATTTTCAAGGTGTAATCAAGCCTTGAAAATGAAATTAAAAATTATTCCTAAGGTGATTAGGATGTGCCAACCACATTTGAGGAGTTTTCTAGGGTCAATCTAATTGGCACATAGTGATCTAAACATCTTTAGTATATGATTTTAGGTCTATTACACTTAGGAATATAGAATTTATGGTAAAATGATCAAAATTATCAAAAATGGCAACTAAGGCTAGAATTAGGTATTTTCTATACCTTTATATGTTATTTGCCATACATTGTTTGTCATATGTCATGTCATGACATCATATTTAACTTATTATCATTTGAAATGTCAGGATAATACTTAGGTTAGTTATATGTCATGCCTTATTTAAGTTTCATACTTTATGCCATGACATCATGACATTGGCACATATTTCCACTTATGATATTATTTTATGTCATGTCATCATCTCTTGCATTTATGATCAATTAAATTGATTTAAGGATAAAGACACAATTTGATATGGAGATCTAATTGTTGTTTAGAAAACGCATAAGAACTTAGCTTAAGATGACCTAAACCCATATCTCACATCAAAATTGACTTGGATGTGTTTGATACACCTTAGATGTGTGTGAGATATTAGGATGATGAGTTAGGATCAAGGTGCATAGTTCTTGTACCTAGATGAGCCTAATTCGAATTTGAGGATCATAGGGAAAACTTGTGTACAAGTCATGTACATTTAGCCCTAAGATTGTGGTCCTAAATTAAATGGTTTAAGATCATTTCAAAATTAATTTGAAAAACCTTGATGAAGCTTTTCTAGTGATAGCATTCATCATTGAGCAAGTTGATACAAAGATGGATTAACCTTGAGCTATTTCAAAGTCTTTCGAACTTTGTATCAATATTTAAAAATGGGAGTTATTTTCATAGAAAATTATTTTTTTCATGATAATATATGTTATGAGGAATGTATCCTCAAAATTTTAAAATTTTTGGAATTTTCTGTAATTTTTTAGGGGTTTCTAAATTTCGGGAGAAAAATCAGAAATCCTTATCAGAGAGTTGTGGACCGATCAGAGAAGATCCTGATCGGTCCAGGGAAGTCTGGATCGGTCACTGGACCGATCCATGGCAGTGTGGATCGATCTGGTGACCGATCCAGTGGAGTCCTGATCGGTCTGGTGATCGATCAGAGCGTGCCAAAATGCTGATTTTCGACTGATGTCTGAAATTTCAGCTATGGAAGTTGGTGCTTTAGATTTCTAAAGGGTTGAAACTCTCCAAGACATTGTTGGTGCAATGGTCAAGGAGGAGTTGACCTTTAGGGGGAGTTTTACCTAATGGTCAAGGGGGAGTTGACTTTTAGGGGGAATTGTTTTTGCTCGTCAAGTTTTTTTTTAAGTGATTATCACTAAGTTGATTGTTGATTTTAGTATCAAGGGGGAAATTAAGGGTTTCAATGAAAGGTATGGGACTTTCATTAGGAAGAAACTCTTGACCTTTATTCACTCTTTTTGATGTGTGTCAAAAAGGGAGAGAATGTTCAGAGAATGTTCAAAGAAGAACATTGGAGTTTGGGGAGAATGTTCAGAGAATGTTCAAGGAAGAACATTGGAGTTTGGGGAGAATGTTCAGAGAATGTTCAAGGAAGAACATTGGAGAACTATTGGAAAACCTAAGTTAGGTTATCGGGTTAACCTAACTTGATTATGATTTTTATCAAACATCAAAAAGAGGGAGATTGTTGGTGCAACCTTAGGTCAAGGTTGACCTGGGTGACCCGACTCGAGTTGACCTGACTCGAGGTATATTTTGATGTTTGACAAGAATAGAGAAGTTGTATTTTGATGTTTGACAAGAATAGGAACTTGGGGGATTGTGGGTGCAACCTTTGGTCAAGGTTGACCTGGTTGACCCGGTTGACCCGACTTAAGTTGACCTAATTCGGGAAAAGTCATCAAAAAGGGGGAGATTGTTGGTGTAACCTTAGGTCAAGGTTGACCTGGGTGACCCGACTCGAGTTGACCTGACTCGAGGTATATTTTGATGTTTGACAAGAATAGAGAAGTTGTATTTTGATGTTTGACAAGAATAGGAACTTGGGGAATTGTGGGTGCAACCTTTGGTCAAGGTTGACCTGGTTGACCCGACTTGAGTTGACCTGATTCGGGAAAAGTCCAAGTATGGAGACTTGGCACGGAAAAGTCCAAGCAGGGAGCTTGGCACGGGGAAAAGTCCAAGTATGGAAGCTTGGCATGGGAGGTCGGAGAGGGCTCGGTAGTTCGTTCTCTGGACTGGATGGAGTCGGAGAGGGCTCGGTAGCTCGTTCTCCGGACTAGGTCAGAGAGGGCTCGGTAGCTCGTTCTCTGAACCGGACGAAGTCGGAGAGGGCTCGGTAGCTCATTCTCTGTACTAGGTCCGAGAGGGCTCGGTAGCTCGTTCTCTGGACCGGACGTGGAAGTCGGAGAGGGCTCGGTAGCTCGTTCTCCGGACTAGGTCAGAGAGGGCTCGGTAGCTCGTTCTCTAGATCAGGAAGGCTTTAGGTTTAAGGCTGGGAAATTGGATCGGTCTGCTGACCGATCCAGTGATACTATGGGTATCTGGATAGGTCTGCTGACCGATCCAGTGATACACTGATTCTCATTGTGGGTCTTCTGATCGGTCTGGTGACCGATCAGTAACCAAAAAGATTGGGAGAAGGAATAGGAGGGATCGGTCTTTGGACCGATCCACCTATGGCCTGATCGGTCCACAGACCGATCAGGGCTCGGCAACCAACTCTCTGTGAGAGTTGGGATCGGTCTGGGGACCGATCAGCCTAGGGCCTGATCGGTCCACAGACCGATCAAGAATTTGCTGGACCGATCAGGCCATAGCCTAATCGGTCCAGGCCTAGCCGTTGAGTCACAACGGCTAGATTTCTGTGTCTTCTTTGTCTTCTTCGCAGGTTCAGTATATAAATCGAATCGAGGTTGAAGGCCTCTACACAAGAACATACAGTGAACTTACTACTCTTGACTGCGATCTGAGCTTTGCTGAGCTCTTCATCCCTGAAGCTTCGTGTGAGCTTCCCTCGGCTGGTTCTCTGATCAGCTGCTGTTGGCATCGGTGAAGTTGTTGCTTCATCAACAGACCCTAGTCGACGAGAAGGCAAGCAAACTTGGTAGGGTGTTTTTACATTCATATTGTCCTTGGTTTCTTGTTTTATTTCTTGTACTCCGATCTTGCTATTGCAAGAGAGATTGTGGCGAGGTTTCTCCACCCAGAAGGAGTTTTTATTAGCCGGTTTTCCGGGGTCTCATCCACCGACGGATTGATAGGATTCGTCCACCTTACGGACACGCTGAGGAGTAGGAGTATCATCTCCGAACCTCGTTATATCGTCGCGTTTGAGGTTTAATATTCTCCTGTTTCGTTTCTATCTTTTATTTCCGCTGCGCTAACTAAAATTGTAGGAAGAAACGTGAATTTGGGGTCAGCTATTCACACCCCCCCTCTCTAGCCGCGTCCGAAGGTCCTAACATATATGTCTTCCAACCATGGTTCTGAGATTCACATAAGAATCTATGGTTGCATGTCAAGTGGCAGAGACATTGGTGTTGATCATTCAAACCTACCACCAACGTGGTGCTGGTCTTGTAAAACCAACACCACATTGGTCTTCCATGATATTGAAGATATGAGTTTGGAGAAGGTAGAGATGTTATGAAATCATGGTTGAGTATCCTATGAGAAGTAATAATTGTGTGCCAAATAGCACCAATCCTAGTTTTGGTATTGATCCTGTCTGAAGGCTATGGGATGGTGTGCTGGCTTCGATGGGTGGTTAGAGGGACAGCGAGCTTCTCTAGAACTGGAGGGACTCCTCAACAATCCTGCGCACAGTTAGATGAGCCAACAATGCATTAGTGACCTAGGACCGGGGTGGAAATCCCTGGCTAGGCCCTCCGACGCTCAAGTCAGTTCTCTCTCCTCAAGGTGGAAGAAAAACAGTAACAGAAATGCAGGGAAGTAGGGTTTCAGATGCAAATGTTTGGATTTGCGTACCTTGTCAGCGAGAGGATTCCTCTTTTTATACCACCTTACATAACCTCCGCTATCGTAAGGTGGTCCCCGGTTTGTTAGAAGATGAAAAAAGTTCAACCTAGACGTCATGTAATAATCTTCCGAGGAATCATTTTTCTACCCCAAATGTACCTCCTTTGTCATTTATGGGTGTCGTTGTAACTATTTTAATGAAAAGCTTTGAGGGAATATTCCTTGACAAATCTACCAGGCTATTTTAATGTTGTTGACTGTTTATCTGCTGAATATATCTCGATCGGTCATTTAAGTCGGTCGTATATTGAGAATACCTTCTGTTGAACATATCTCGACCGGTCATTTAAACTAGTCGTATATTGAGAATACCTTCTATTGAAAATATCTTGATCAGTCATTTAAGCTGGTCATATATTGATAATACCTTCTGTTGAACATATCTCGATCGGTCATTTAAGTCAGTCGTATATTGAGAATACCTTCTGTTCTGTTGAATATATCTCGGTCGATCATTTAAGTCGGTCGTATATTAAGAATACCTTCTGTTGAGCATATCTCGGTCAGTCATTTAAGCTGGTCATATAAGGCTAAGTATCTTTAAATTTGTTTGTGCTTTGCCCGGTCAAGTGCACATAGATAGTCTTGTATTCGGTCGACCTTTGCCCGGTCGATCATATGTTATAGACTGGATAAGGCTAAGCATCTTTGGACCCGGCCGGTCTTTCACGTCTGGGCATATGCAAAGATCCTTGTATTCGGTCAGCCTTTACCCGGCTGATCATATGTTATAGACTGGATAAGGCTATGGATAAGGTTAAGCATCTCTAGACTCTACTAGTCTTTCCCATCCAGGTAAATGCAGAGAGCCTTGTATTTGGTCAGCCTTTGCCCGGCTGATCATATGTTATAGACTAGCTGGATAAAGCTAAGAATCTCTAGACCCGGCCGGTCTTTCCCGTCCGGGCATATGTAGAGAGCCTTGTATTCGGTCGGCCTTTGCCCGACCGATCATATGTTATAGACTGGATAAGGCTAAGTATCTCTGGACCTAGCCGGTCTTTCTCGTCCGGGCATATGCAAAGAGCCTTGTATTCGGTCAGTCTTTGCCCGGCCAATCATATGTTTGACTCAGTTTGAGCGTCACCTCATCCTCTTGACTTTGGCTTTCATGTCACCTGAAGGGTTCGCTTACCATAACTCGTATCAAGTATCATAATTCATAATACCAACGCCACTCTGGTGCTAGTCTTCGTATATCAACACCATTGTGCTAATGACATTGTGTATTCTATTTGGCTTGACAGTAAATAGATTTATGTGACTATTCAATATAAAGTTCACTTTTTATACACAATCTTCAATAATCGATTAACAATATTATTAACACCAAATCAACCATATCACATGTATTCCATTACATTTACTATAGCATCGTGTTTACTAAGATTGTTACAAATACAATATAGAAATCTCACAAGACAGATGAAACCATAGCTCTTCTATATTTTACAAATACATATATACAAGTATCATAAGTAGACATTCCATACCCAAGTTTCCATGTTACAACACAATGGATAATTAAACTCAAAATACTGAGAACTTGTCCCTCAAAATTGATACTGATACATCTATTCTAAATTTTTTTTATGTCTGCTTATTTGAAGCTCATGTTCAGATCAAATAGCAAATATCTAATATATTACATCACAAAGAAGTCATAGTCATTACTGTAAATAACATGAGTAATTTAGTATACCAAATTTAAGATAAATTTATATATTCACACTGACTCTCTTGTACTTACCTAGCTTCTTGTTGTAAATAATCAACTATGACACGAACCCATTTGTTAAAGGAATAGTCATATTCTAAACCAGGATAAATAGCAACAAGTTTCTCAAGAGAAAATTCTTTTAATGATACCTATAAGAATGAAATGGAAAAACTAACATCAACTGTAATTTATATTGCAATAATAACATAAACAGGAATATTGTATTTTCACCAATGTAAAAACATTAAATAAACTAACATCAATTAACTCCCCTCTGGTAAAAACATTAACATTTACGCCAGATAATAAGGAAGTCATAATTAAATAAAAAGGTGTCGCCTCTCAACCAAGTTATGTAATAGTCCTGAAAAGCAAATTAATAACTTTCAATAAAGTTAATAAATATTAGAATGTGTGAATTTTAAAATTTGTGACAAAATTACTAAATAATGAGGGGTTGAAACTATCATACTTTAATTTTTCCAATGTATTTAACAAGTATGTCACATCTTCATCTTGTTTTTTTCTTGGTAGTTTTAAATTGTTTCTTGACATACTACCAAAAACAAAAAAAAATTATAATTAGTGATTAAAATCAAACTACTTAAATTAATTGATGTGTAAATAAAGACTTACTGCAATGACTTAGAATCTCATTTTGTTAAGTTTGACAATTCTTTCAACCTCCTTCTTGGCCTCTTCTTTAGAATTTCCTTTCGGAATTGAAATAATCTCTCCCTCTTCTTGCTTATCATAGTGGTTTTCTTTTCCTCGGTCAAGAGTAACTCCTTGTCCTGTGATATTCTCAGAAGGGTTGCAGATTTCTATCTTGCTTCTCTTCTTCTGAGGTAAAAGCTTAGACCGCATAGGACTATCAATAGGAATATCCCTATAATCATAGCAACTTAGATCACGTCCTCTCCTAGTCCTTGTTCTAGAAGCAACTGGTTCAAGATGAGGATCCACTACAAGGTCTCTTGATTCAGCCAAGATGCGCTGCTTTTCTATTATTCCAAGTAATTTTTTTCACCCTTTCATTTAGTCGCAGTTATCCATTGTTAGCTTCCTTGATTCGGTTATGATGAATAATACAATTAAGGTATTCACTATCACTTGGGCATCTGGCTTCTATATCATGTACCATGATATCTCTAATGGATGTGGAGTATCATCAAGGTAAGGGAGATTTTCTACTAATGCATTTTCAGAAGGGGTAGGGATTACTAGTTCACTAATAAACTATCACATTAGAAATAATTATTTAGACACTACAAATGAAAGTTAGGTGTAGTGTTCAATATTTACCTCTTCAGGTGAGACTTGGTCCAACATAGCTCTCATCTTACTAATATGTGAAAGAGTAGACCTCCACTTATTTATTTGTGGACCTTCAATATTATATGGTTTCAAGATTGAGACATGCTCCAAAAATCATGTCTGCTTCGTTATAAGCAATCTTACATACATAATAATGTTCATATAACAACTCACATTTACTATTAAAAAAAACTACAGCCAAAAGACCAGTAAATCCCTTTAGGTAAGGAACTGAAATAGTCGTTTGATATGTATGACTTAATGAAAATCTCCAATGGTAGGTAATTGGGGAGCAATAAATTGATGAATCGCTTCAACATAATTGAATCTACCTAGATTTTCAAAATCATCTATAATATCTATAAGACATAATAGAACTTTGTATCTACTTGAAGAAAATAACACACAAACAAATATATACAAAATAAATAATTTACAAAATACTAGAACATCATGATCTACTTTAACTTTATGAGAATAGAGTTTAAGAAACTCTTCAATTCTTGATCTAGTGGGTTCTTTTTTATTAGAGAAGTGAGTAAAAAAGAGGTCACCCGTTGCATTAGTTGAGTTCATAGGAATAGATGCACCTCTATCTGAAATACCAAGCAATAGAGATACATCTCTTCTAGTGAAAATAACTGGGACACTTGTAAATTTACAATGATTAGTTTTCTATTATGTGCTTCTAACTTTCAAAATTAGAAAATATACCTGAAAATTTAAAGGTTTGAGATGTTGTATCCCAACTTTGAAAATATATTGACCAGTAGACCACGAATTTACTGAATATCTTGTATGTCCAAAAATACAGCAAAAGGGGACTATTTAATAATCGCTTTGTGTTGGTCATGTAAATGAACTGACCCACAATCATATCCTTTCATTGTTGGATGACCAAAAAACCATTAAAGTGACCTAAAACACTGATCCATTGGAGTTTATGGCCAACATCAACTGATGAATGGAATTATTCAAAGTGTACATTATTAATATAAATAAACAAATGTACATATGCACAAATAATGGTTCTAGGATTTTGACATTGATATAACAATATGTTTTCTGACTTTTATATCTTTATCAATATGTTGGTGTGGTGCTAGTTTTCATATTGCAGTACAACATTGATGTTGGTTTTTTATACAATACTAAAACACGTTGATGTGACTTCGGTGTATTTTAAAATTGGATGGTGCTAGTTTTGAGATACCAACACCACATTAGTGGTGGTTTTCTAAAACCAACACCAATGTGTCCAGTTTTTAAAATCAGTGTCAATGTAGTCATCAATAGGTTTTTAGAAACCAGAACCAACGTTGGTGCTGGTTTGCAAAAACTAGCACCAACGTGTAGTCAATGGGTTTTTGAAAACCAACACTAATGTTGGTGTTGGTTTTTGAAGATCAGCACTAATGTTGCAATTTTGAAAACCAACACCATCATGTTCTTTGAATCAAGCAGTAAAGTATTCTTGCAGTGGTTTTTAAACAATTGGCTCTTAGAAACTACGATGGGTAAAAGACAAACACTAGACATACCTTCACAACACCTTTATCCGTCATTCTAAAACATGAGTAGAAAAATGAGAGGAGGGAGATGGCCAATATAGTTGTGAGTGAAAACTCTAATTCACTTGGCGCAAGCTGAGAGTTGAAAAAGATGACCTATATCTAGGATTGAAAGCAGAGGAAGAGAGGAGCGGATGAGGAAGAGAGGAGCGGATGAGTGACGAAGAGGGTTTAGGGCTTTCATTTTAGGAAAGAGATGGAAGTGAAGGAAGAGAAAGAGCAAAAATAAGTCCGCACAAAGGAAGAGAGAGGTTAAAAAAAATTCAAGTTTATGCTGTATCACTAGCCCACGTATGTTGTCATCCACAGTCACCCATATAAGGGTGTGCAGGGTGTGTATATATATATATATAGCCTACACACCCGCCTATGTGCAACACTCGGGGGTCGAGTGTGGGCACTAGGTCCAGACAAAAAAATATTTGACCAATACAATTTTTAAGCCCAATTAAAAAAAACATAGTAGGGAAAAAAACATTCATCTCCCACTCTCCCTCTCAGCCTCTTGGCCTCTCCGCACTCGCCAACACTCTACCAAAGGTAACCCTAAGTCCCTAAACTTTTTTTTTTTCCTATTCAAATGGCAATGCCGCTCAGCACTCGAGAAATGGTCGCTACCCTGTAAGGCAGTAACGCTACCGCTCATGAGGCAATCATGTAACTGTACAGTTGCATGGTCGCATCGCTGTTTGGTGGGGCAACGATTGCTACCTTGTGTGGACGCTTAACTGTTGGGTGGGGCAACAACCACCGACAACAATGTTGCTTCCAACCTTCCACTGCTCTTCGTTTCTACAATTACAGTCAAATCAATTATCATCATCATTGGTTCTTATGTTTAACTCATCATGTTCTTAATTAATCTAGTTTATGTTTGACTCATCATTTCATTTTTTTGTTTATTTCATTAGGAAATCATTGTATTTACAAATACAATGCATAAATTTTTTAAAAGAAAACATTCAGAACTAGAATAACAAAACATTGGAAAGGTTAGAGTTAAAGAATTTAATTTTTCACAACTATCAATAGATCCAGACTAAGGACTTCAATTTGTGATTATAATGTAACATTAGGGATCAAGTCCAAAGGATATATTTGCAAAAGGGTCCATATCAACCTTTAGGATATGAATTCCCAAAACAAAAATTTGAAAGTTAATTTAGATGGTTCAATTCTTTCTGGTTTACAGAATTTGATGATTGGTTGGAATATTGCATAGAAAAGATGTCACGTATTATTTGTATTGCTATCTCTTCAAGACATCTAAGGAAAAATAAGCAGGAGGGAAAGCTTTTGTTAGCGAAACCTTTACAAATTGGTAGAGTAAAGATTGGTTAAATATTCATGTTAGCCAACATCATAGTGAACTCATAAAGCTCGAATGAATATTAAAGCTTTGATGAATCAAAATGAACGCATTCAATCAATTTTGCACAAACAGCCAAAGCAAATGCGGAATGATTATTGTATCTGTCTCAATGCTTCAATTGAATGTATTAGAGTGTTGTTGTAGTAAGGGAATTCATTTTGGGATCATGATGAAACTAAAGGTTCTCTTAATCCAAGAAACCTTTTTATTCAACTGGAGTTTTTTAGGTGCTCATAGTAAAGAGATTAATGATGTAATATTAAAAAATGCTCCTAAAAATTACAAGTTAATTTGATATTCAAAAGGATATAGTGAATGCTTATGCAACTAAAACAATTAATATTATTATCAGAGATATTGATGATTCATTGTTCTCTATTTTAATTGATGAATCTCGTGATGTGTCAACAAAGGAGCAAAACTGTTTAGCATTATGTAAAAATAGTGGGCATATAAATGACCATTTTATCAGAATTGAGCATATTACCGGTATTACAACACTCTCACTTAAAGTTGTCATTGATATGATGTTCTCTAAATATAATTTGAGCATGTCTAAGTTGAGAGGATAGGGTTTTGATGGAACAAGTAATATGCAAAGTAAATTTAATGGTCTAAAAATAGTTATTTTAAATGAGAACTCAGTGTGCATTTTACATGCATTGTTTGGCTCATCAACTTCTCCCTTATAGCCATGTCAAGAAAATTCTTCAAATTTCTAATTCTTTTTGTGTTGTTGGTAATGTATTAAATGTTGTTAGATCATTCTATGATCTTCTTAAAAAGAAACATTCCGATTTAATTATCAAGGCATTGGAGATGGATGAAATTTTAAGTGATCGAAAACTTAATTATGAACCTACCTTTCAACGTGCTAAGGATACACATTGGGCATCACATTTTAATTTTTTAATCAATGTGATTTCTATATTCTCCACTGCTAGTGATAGTAATGTGCTATAAATGATTTCAGAAAATAATTCTAATTCTACTGATAAAAAATTGAGACAATTTATTAAAATCAATACATTCATTTAATTTTGCATTCAAACTACTTTTGATGACACATATCTTGAGAATTTTGAATAAATTATCAGCGTCATTGCAAAAAAAAAGAAAAGATCAAGATATTTTGAATGCAATGCAATTAGTACAAATATGGAAACACCAATTCTAAAAAATGAGAGATGATAGTTGGCATTCATTTTTAAAATAATTCACTGTTTGATCAACAATATTACATTAATATTCTCAAAATAAATGATATGTTCACGTCCATTTGTTCTGCAATTATTAAAGGGGCGGTAACATTAGTTGAATTGCTAATCTATCTCAAAAAAATGAGCACGTTGTCTCGATTGAATGATGCTCCAAAAAGAACATAACAAAAACTGCAAGATCTTATCAATCATTTAAATATATACTGCAATTAGCCGTTCAAAAGAAACCAATAAAACCTATTCATTTGACCCATTTAGTGTTTAAAGGAAAGAATTAATGAAAAATCTTTAGCCAAATTTACCCACTCTGTAATTCTTTGCCGAAATATTGCACCAAGAATATTCCACGTATTCAGTTAGGTGAAACCTCGGTAACTTACTGCCACAATCTTTCAAAAAAAAAACATTTGCAACACTACATACAAATAAGGTCCAAAATAAAGCCAGTAATTTACAAAGGTAAATCATTCTTTTCTACCACCACTTGGTTTTTGGCAGTGATTTCAAAGATTTGGTTTAAAAGTTAACTTACAACTGTAACATGTTTTAACATTGCAATTTGAGCGAAAAAGGATTGATGATCAGGAATCATATAGGAACAGGTAGTTCCTTGTGCCTGATGTTGATGTATAGACTTACTAATGATTTCCACAGCTTCCAACAAGCTCATTGTACACGGGCAAACATCTACATTTTGAACAAGACGGACAGCTATGGAGACGAAATCATTCAAGTTACATGCAACAACAATCGAGCATGTACCTTCTAGCGAACTAATAAAGAATGGATGAAAATGATTGTATCAAGACAACAACCTTCCACTTGACCTGGCAAAAAAGGATGTCAAGTCACAATTTACTCTAGAATACGAAGAAATGCAAAGAAGCACAAAGCTTAATAGAACTCCACCGAATTACCAAGGTTATGCTCATCAAGAAGCTTTTTATAACTAGTATGGTGACTACTTATGAAGTGAAGGTAATGATCCGATCAACAATCTTAGTGCGACAAAGTGGGCACTCTGAGCAGGCAAGTGAACAAGGTTTGCACACTGGTTTGAGCAAAAGAGGTCCATTAGTCCAACAATAAGACTGAAGGTTGTAGATATACTAGCTTAGGTAAAAAAGCTTACAGCAATAATGTCGACATGGAAGTAGTACTGCAGAAGTTGATGACTCAAAACATACTTTACAAACATGAGAGTTTGTATCCCCGCTCCTTGAAAAGTCAAATTCTTTTTCTTTCATCTCCTGAATTCTTGCCTGAACACATTAGAAAACAAGTTTTGAACTCTAATGAAACATGATGTGATCAGAAAAGGTAGAGCAGAAAGTATGCATTCTTTTAATTACATTGAAAAGAAAAAATAGCATATACAACTGCACTTGATGGTCCTAAATTTTCACAGACAAAAGAAGCAAAGATTCCTACTTTTTCGCTCAACATCCTTAATATGGTCACATCTGAAGAATGCTGCATTTGCAAATGTAATTGTTTTGCTTAATTGCAAATTTTATAATTGAAGTTGCAGCCATCCTTGGTTATCAACTCGTGTTTATAAATGCATCTAGATGTTCCATGTGAAACAATTTGTAGTATTGCCAATGGTTTCAGTAATGGTGTTTTTAGTGCACAATAAAAGAAAAATGGCAACTGAACAAAAAAATTAAAGAGCGTATGTTTTTTCTTGCATGCCAACTTCCAGTTTATGATTGCAGTTTTGCAGTTTTACAGCTGTCAAAGTGCAACCAAAATAACCCCAAAAATGAATTTGATGGAAGCAATAAAATGCTATGTCAACGCATACATTACCATGCAATCAAATAGCTCTATCAATTTCACTTATTGGCCCTCTTTTCAGACCTTCTAGTTGGTAGACATTTGATGAATGATCTGTTAAGTGCAATATTTTATCTAAGATACTTGTAGCCTGCTGGGCAACTAGACACAATTCATCAAACCAAAAAGTTGGCAAGCTTTAAATCAATACTCCTGGAGATGTTTTGCTAGAGATAGAAATTTCATATGCTCAACTACAACCATATAAAAAAAATAAGACTGTCTTAGAAATAGACTATGTCTTCGAAATAGTGTTATGTAGTTTACCTTCAAGCGTACAAGCATAGGTTCATCTTCTTGACTATGATTCAATTGATCATTATTCAGCTTGACCAAAGAATCCGGCGATACTCCATATTCAGGAGAGCCATTGTGCTCATCTATCATTTGGATATTATCCAAAGCATCAACCAGGGTTGTAGATGATTTATCAGGATTGAAGTTTGTAGATTGAGCACCCTTTTTTAGTTTAGCAACCAGCACCCACATGTTTGCCAAATCATTCTCTAAAGTCTTTTCTCGTTTCTTTGCTTCATCAAGCTTTCTTTTGTAATCTTCTTCCAGGTGTTCTTTTACAGTTAAAGCAGCTTCTAAACTAGCCTCTCTTTGTTTCCTGACTTGCAATTCCATTCTTATTCCATCTAGATCGAGGTCCCAATTCTCGATATTAGTGTTTCCTCCACCAGAATTTCTGCTGGCAGGCCGACTCCTTCTACCGAGTTTGATTGTCTCATTCTTACTTTCAGAGAATCTGCGAGTGGCACCATTAGCAGGTTTTGAATAAGCTAAATCCTGTGCAGTTAATAAATCTTTAGCTTGTCTTGCATTTTGCAGTGTAAGTTTTGTAACTTCTTCAGCCAAATTCTTGAGTTCCACAGCAGCAGCAGAAGCCAATTCTTTGGCATAAGAAGCTTCTTCAGCTAATCTTTTATTGTGGCTAAGCAATTCATTATTCTCCTCAATCAATTGAAGTCGCTCAGTAATAAATTTAACATTCTCATCCACCTGCCAAAGCATGCAACCAATAGATTAATCTGAAAACCATCAAATATCCTCAGAAGAAATAAGAAAGAAATATGATTAATTATAAGAGGTATTTTAGAGTATATACTAATTGATATTTCAATTAATGTCATCTGGAGAGCTGAAAGATTGATCCTTATTGGTTCATGAATTGAAAAACTAAATCCATCAAAGGAACATATTCTTATTTGGAAATTACTAATAACATTCAAAAATGCTGACTAATTTTTTTGTAAGCTTGTAGAGGAGAATTTGCATCCCTATCATCGGTAATAGACAACTTTTTACATGTAAACTCGAATGGAAAAAGGAATTGACACAACACATGATAGGAAAATTCATTTGTGAAGGTCATGGAATACACAGATACTGGAAAATGCCTGTATATCTGTAAATTACCTGAGACTGAAGTTTACATTTTAAACTATTGACTTCTTCAGGAACAAGTTCCTGATGTTTCTCAAATTTGAGTGAACTTAGCTGCTGTTGAAGATGAAAGACCTGATCTTCTAGATCCTTGATCTCAGAGCACTAAAAGATATAAAATTTGAAATGAGACTAATGAGAAAATTCACAGATCAGCAAAAGATACAAAAGCACAAATACATGAATAACCATAATATGGTACGAACCTTTTGTTGAAGTTGCTCTTGAAGGATTCGATTGTCAGCAGACTTTAACTGCAACCAGTTAAAGAGTATAGAACATATTGTAACATAAACAAACACAAAACATTGGCATAAATATTCAATATAACAATCACCTGATTAGAAACATGAAAGTAGTATCCATCTTTATAAAGAAAAGCAACTGAAAAAAAAAATCCAGAAATTACCTCTAACTCAAATCCCTTCTCATTGCATTGGGTCATTAATCTCACAACAGTCTGCAGAAAACACCAGTAATCAATACTCATAATGTAGATACATAAACCAGTACATATGAAATAACCTATACTTGTTGCATATCCAACAAAGTAGCATTGGTCATTGAAGCTTCACCATTCTCCATAATGCGCTGCTCCAACACTCTAATTTGTCTTTGTTTCTCCTGTATTTCACACTCCAAATTCTCAATCTGCAATTAATCAAGAGGAGCTAGTTAGAAAGAATTAGTCTCTAGCTTTATTGCATAAAGGCTCAAACAAGTATAAAAGACCACACAATGACAAAACTAATGGCAAAACAGATAAAAAAAAAAAGCATATTGGGAGAAGAATAAATACAGACCAAATACATATTGAACTAAATTAATATATCTACTCACCTAAAAAAATTATAAAACTGCTTCATTTAGATGCGAGATAGAGATGGTGGAATGATGGTCTTATTTGCAAGCAATAAAACTGTCCACAAAAGTGGGACAAAGAAACAAGATTAGGCAAGGACACAACAAGATCATCTTATACCTTGACAAATTAAAGTGCCCTGACTATGGAAACATCACACGTGGCTGGAGAAAACAACTATTTAACTTGCTATAATACCAATCAAAAGAAGCTTCACAATAAAGTATTACCAATTGGCTTCTTGAAACTCAATTAAAATGAGCAAGGAGTGTTTCTCAACAATTATCACCAATGAAATGCAAGCCAAGTTTGTGGTGATTGGTATGTAACTGCATGAGTCAATATATACCACGTGACAACAGAGGATGAACATGATGACTGGTATCTGATATTGGTAATATATGCCTAGCTGATTTTTGAAAATGCCAACATGAAAACAGTCATGATGGAAAGGAAGAAGAAAAATAATGAATTATTGATTTTTTTTTTCCTATAAATCATTTAACCTTCACATGCATTTACAAATGAAAGATGGCATCAATTGATCAAATTAGTCAGTGATATTTTTCAGTTTTGGAACAGCACAACAAGAGGCATCCAATATTTGAAACTTGATGCTTACCAAAAGATGATATAGATTCAGCAGTGAGATTCACAATATTTTTCTAAAAAAAAAAACAAGGGCACAAGGGCAAGAGTTGTACTTGAATCTTTTTTCCATCCGGATCATCTACAGACTGCTCCAATCGCTTTAGGGTGCTTGTACTAAATGCAATCTCACCAGCAAGCATTTTTACTTGTTCAACTAAAAGATCCATTTCATCTGAAGTGATCATCCCAGACTAGATTCACAAATGAAAAGAATAACTAAAATCATGAGGAACAGAATATTCAGGCGACAAGAACACAAACTTGATAACACACAAGATTTTCATTTGAAAGTAGATTAATGAATTACATCTTAGCAATACTGATATGGATGCTCATGAGCACAAACCAAATTAATATCCCATCAAAAATATTAATAAACAAACATCTCAAGTTATCTGCAGAAACAATGAGGTTTCTGAAAATAAAACCTACTTTGGCATGAAGTATTCATCTGTTTCTTGCATATTGCATACATCATCCAAGGTCAAGGAAAAGTTTGCAATACCAAAGCAATTTAGCGCATCATTTATAATAGAGTTTGATATTGATCTTTGTGTTTAGTATGACTGGTACATCTCACATACTGTAGAGTCCAAATGCAAATGGCATAGTTTTTTCCTTTTAAATCTTGAAGCTAACAGCCTCCACGCTCATTAGTCCCATATAAACAGCTATGGTGGTCCATTATACAAATATAAATTAAATTGATTTCTTTTTTACACAGTTCAGCTTTAGATTAAATAGTTAGCCAATCACCTCTAGCCGGCCATTTAATCATGCATTGTGGTTTAAAAACTTAAAAGATGAATGAGATTTTTCTGAAATAGCTGTATTTCAGCATAGCCATTGTCAGAAACTAAATAGCATGTTAGACTTATGCCAAACATCATGATAAACACATTTTAAGGGAAAAGAGAAATATTAACTTGAATCACCTGGATTGTATTAGTAACCGAGCCAATGACAGTGGAATGTTCTTCTATCAGCTTACTATTTTGAATTTTAATATTTGTTATTCTGTCTAATGAATCTGTCAGAGAAGATGCCACTGTGTCATTCAGGATACTCTCAGTTTGAGGGAGTGGAGAATTCTCAGACAGTACATCCAATTTCTGTAAAGCAAAATAAAAAAGATGATTTCCAAGGTCATAAAGAATAACTCAATTTCAGAAGGTAAGAGATTGAGTGAGAAAAATAATAAAACTTACTTAATTTCAAAAACAACAACTATATCTTTTAAAAGGAAGTGGAAGTAAATACAGTAGAAAATAGGTAATAGCATCCTGACAAAAAATTCTGAATATCTAAAGATGAAATAGAAAAGCGTGCCATTAATTTAATAAAGCTATATAATATAGAAAACAAAACATAGGATGACCTAAAAGCAGTGAAGTCTGTGGCAAATAATACACCACCTCACTATCACTTCCTCAAAATTACCATTTCAAGTAGGCATATTGGACATATTAATCATAGCAAGTTTGTAATTTTTAGGACTTCATGACTTGTACAGAGTGCTACAAGTAAATATCTTAATTTTAAAAATACAGGTAGAAGGGACCACCTAGACGAATGGTTGATTCTGTTCCTGTTATTATACATAGTAACATAGTACCACTGCAAGTTGTATTGCTCATGTGTCTCTTCCAACGAGGCTTCTCTCTTGATCTCTTCTCCATGTGTGAAATCCCCCTTCCTCCTAGACTATTCAAATGCAAATATGTCATTGATCCCTTCTTCATTCCACCATCCCCTTTGACCCAAAAGAATTGTCACAAATGGAGGGTTATTGACGCAGGACTGGAAAACTTTGTGTGCGACATTAGAATTAGAGGTTTATAGAGAAAGACATAGGAAGATAATTCATAAATAAAGAGGAGTCGCCTCTAGGTTTAAACGAAAATAATTTGTTTATTCAAATCAAAATCAAACTCAACATTCAACTACCTCCTTTTTACAAGAGCACTAACCATTGTTTAAATAACCTAAAAAAAAAGAAAAAGTCACAACAGAAAAGTCGTAACAGAAAAAGAAAAAGAAAAAGTAAAAAGAACTAATCTTTAAAAAATAAAATAAAAATCTAAACTTTAAAAAAAATAATCCTAAAAAAGAAAGATAAAATTTATATTAATTTTTAGAAAAGAAAACTAATTCTAAAAATTTGAAACAAATAAAGGAAAAGTCAAAAGACCAAATCTAAAATTTTGACGACTTAGTTTAGCCGATTCTGTCTCGTCTGAACTCTGAATAGAGTGCAACCATGTCAGGAGGACACAAACTAATCATCTTCCTTGTAAGTAACCTCGATCGTCCTTCTTCAAGACCCAAAAAGTTGGTAGCCTCGATTTCTTCTCGTAATAGCTCGAATGGGAACATAGCCGTGTTGGATGATATGAAATAATTGTGTCCCTGGATACTCCTGCATCAGACGCCCTAGGTTCAAAAGAACTCATCCTCAAATTCAAAATAGTCGTTGGCCTGATAACTAATGCAGCATCAGATAGAGGAATAAGACCAGATCCATCAAATGCAGATTAATTCCTCTGGTCCGCAGTCCTAGGCTGCTTAGGATTAGCAAATTGAACAACCAAAGATTGATCACATCCCCTCATCACAAAAGTTCCATTAAGAGCATTCAAAGCTGCAGCTGCCATCTCTCTATTTGAGAATTTAACAAAGCCACAACCACGATTTTTATTTAATGCACCTCTCCTTATGTAGACATCTTCAATTTGTCCATTGGAGAAAAAACATCCTCAATCTCCTTTGCAGTAACTTCTTTGTTCAGCGATGCAACAAATAATTTGTCATCAGCAGCACTAGGACGATTTCTGTCTCCATCGGCATATCTTACCTGAATAGGTCCTGTTCCTCCAGGTAAAGTATATTGATTATGTAAAGCCCTGATGGCTCTGCTCTATCAGCCTCGTCGAAAGTTGCATATTTAACAAAACAACATCCAGGAACAGCTCTCCAATCACCTGCTGGTTGCACAGCCTCTTCGCTCCAATCTTGCGCTTCCATGGTGGGGAGGCAATAATGTTGGTCCTCATTGGTGAAAATAACCAGATCCTCTTCTCTATCATCATCGTCATAGATTGGATCGCCGACAATTTCAATCTTGTCGTCCATATCTCTCAACAAAAATTGTATCCAAATTAAAGTAAAAGAACTTACGACCTATAAGATTTCGGGCGCTACAATCACAGTGTGAGACTTCCACAGCCGGAACCTATCTATCACGACCTTGACCATACACCTCACGATCTTTAAGATCTTGCGTCACTAGACACAGGGATAACTCCGTGACTTGTCTCTATAGATCTTTCATGAGCTCGTAGGATATGCTTCAATCCTAATGCGAGGCTTCCTCAGTCGGAACCTATCCATGGATCTACAGCCACAACCTCAACTACGATGATCATCCATGGATCTAAGGCTCTAATACCAACTGACACAAGGGAAAGAAAACTTCAGGTGCGACGTTCGAATTAGAGGTTTACAGAGAAAGACATAGGAAGATAATTCGTAAACAAAGATGAGTCGCCTCTAGGTTTAAACGAAAATAATTTGTTTATTCAAATCAAAACCAAACTCAACATTCAATCACCTCCATTTTACAAGAGCTCTAACCTTTGTTTAAATAACCTAAAAAATAAGAAAAAGTTACAACAAAAAAGTCGCAATAGAAAAAGAAAAAGAAAAAGTAAAAAGAACTAATCTTTAAAAACAAAGATAAAATCTAAACTTTTTTAAAAAAATAATCCTAAAAAAGAAAGAGATAAAATCTATATTAATTTTTAGAAAAGAAAACTAATTCTAAAAATCAGAAAAAAATAAAGGAAAAGTCAAAAAACCAAATCCAAAGTTTTGACAACTTAGTTAGCCGATTTCGTCTCGTCTGGACTCCGAATAGAGTGCAACCATGTCAGGAGACCATGAACTAATCATCTTCCTTGTAAGTAGTCTCGATCGTCCTTCTTCAAAATCCAAAAGAGAAGTTGATAGCCTCGTTTCTTCTCGTAATAGCTCGAAGGGGAACATAGCCGTGTTGGATGATATGAAATGATTGTCCCTGGATGCTCGTGCATTAGTTATCCAAGCTCCTTCTTCCTTTTACATTTTCTTTCTCCTAGAAGAAACACAGGTGTAGGTTTATTTGATTCTCCTTTTCTTCTTCCTCACAAAAGAACCAATGTATCCAAAGACTTCTTCCATCTTGGCAACAAGAACTCCAGTGGTTTCTACCTCACAAGCACTTTCCTAGTTCACCTATGTGATGCAGTGCAAGAAGCAAACTACAAGTAGTCATGGACAAAACTAGATCTAAAGTAATCACAATTGCTTCTTAATTACAATTTAAACTTTTTATTTAGGGTTCATTGACTAGAATGGTAATCAACATATGGTATGAGTCTTCAGAACTGTATCAACTAGTTGTAGCTCCAACATCTTTTAATTGGTTGAATCATCATCTCTTGAAATATATCATTGCTCAGAACATCCTAGTCTTCAGAATCTAGGATTGGTTATTCCTAGAGTTTCCTAGAGTGTGAATGCTATCAACTAGGAAAACATTTTGGTTCTTCTTAAGTTCATTAGATGGATTTTTTTTTACAATCTTATCTCTAGTACTCAGACATTCAAACTTAGTCATGCACTTCAACACTGTGTTTCAACTATTTTGTAATCTTCACAGTTGATTATTCAAGAATGACAAGAACTTATTTTTTCATGAAATCATGTTTTGTAATATTCCCAAGCATTCCTTCTTTTTGTATTAACACGTTTAAGATGGTACGGACATGTACTTAGATGACCAATAAATGCTCCAGTTAGGCGATGTGAAACTATGACAATATGCACATTAAACTTCAATTGTGAACAAATTTATTAATTAAGAGATCATAAATTTCGGTCAAAAATATTAACAAGGCTGAGCTTCAAATGTTCAATTTGTTCATTAATTGAGCCTTGAAAAAGTGTACAACTTCTTGGCTCATGTTCCAATGAGCATTGGTCAAAGCCAACACCAATCTTGTTACCAAATATTTGGTTGGGTTACAGCCAACAGATTTCGCAATTCCTATGTCCTCCATATAAGTGGTTTATAGAAAACAATATGGGATTTCATTTTTACATATGACAAGTTCAAGCTTTCCTCATGAACTATATATATATATATAGTTGTCATAGCATGGTTTAAAATTTTGTACCCTGCCCAACAAAACAGGCAAAATTTATGATTCCGCTCGCTGCCCGACACCGCAGGCCGCGGCAGGTCACAAATGCTACCACAATCCCGCAATAACCTGTCGTGGTGCAAAGGCTACAGCGACCTCCTGCAGGGTTGCGGAGGCTACAACAACCTACCACAGGGTCGCAGGTACAAGATTAAACTTACGGTTTAATAATTAAACTCATATCAATAATTTCAATCAACTCCTAACTATAAATAGGGATAATCTAAACATACTTAATCAAAATATATATATATATATATATATATATATATATATATATATATATACACACACACACACCAATCCCATTTTTTTTTCTTTTTAAAAAAAAAACATTTTAGTTTTTAGTTTTTTATATTTTAAATTTTCTAATATTTAGGTTAAATTTTTTATTTTTAATTAATATATTTTATATTTAAAAAATAATGGCACAATACGAAATCATATCAGTCTGGTTATAAACCGAAACTTTGATGTGTCTCAAAATTTTAAACCATAAGTCATAGTTTCAAAATTTTCCAAAATAAAATGGTTCACTTACACTATTTTATATAAATTGCAAACAAAAACATATATTGTGTTTCTATGATAAGATAGTATGTAATCATAATTTTCTATGTATTGGAATTTGAAATTATCACATGTTACACACTGTGCGTTAGTTAATATCTCGGAGTCCTTATGCAACTAAAGGATATTCGAAGATTGCCTGCAATTCTGTGGAACCCTGTACCTCACTTCCTCATAGAAAAATGTCATTGATATAACCTATCAAAGTTATAGAATAAAGCTACTGATCAAGGATTTAATGAGTGTTAATGGATAAGAGTGTTGGAAACTAGGAGTTAATAGTATCATGGGAACCGAAGAGTCTCTATTGGAAACTAGGAGTTAATAGTGTTTACTGGAAACCGAAGAGTCTCTTTCTTGTAAAGTGTGTATCATCTCTTGTATAAATTAGGTACCTGCTAAGTAATAAGTTCTAAGTTTTGGACTCACAAAGTCCTGAGTCTTGATTACTCTTTACATGGTATCAGAGCCTGGGGTTTGTCTATTTCTTCTCAAATCCAGAAGACAACACCTACCAGACCAGGCCTTACCTTGGTTCATTATCTTCTTCCTCTGCTTCATTAGCTTATCACTGTTACTATGGCCTCATCCTCATCGAGCATGGTCCAGCAAGGTTCAGGAGTCCAGAAAAGTCCCTTTTCATTTGCCTTTTCAGGAACTCCCTCTATTACCTCTGAGAAACTCAATAGCAAAAATTATATGGATTGGTCTTCGGCTGTTGAGATTTGGTTCCTTAGTCAAGGGCTTTCGGATCACCTCGAAACTCAAGTAGCGGAGCATGATGATGTATCGAAGGCTGAATGGCAGAGAGTTGATTATCAGCTGGTGTCTCTTCTTTGGCAGTCTATTGACCCATCACTCTTGGTTCATTATCGCTCCTACAAGTCCTGTTATGATATCTGGAAAAAAGCTAAGAGTGTTTATGTCAATGACATTCAACGGCTCTATGATTCTGTCCATAATTTGGCAACTCTTCAGATGCAGGATCATGACTTAACTTCATATCTCAACAAAGCCCAGTCCACGATTCATCAAGTCAAGATGCACCTAACATACAGCGATCCCAGCAAAGTGTTGGAGAAATTGGATCAGATGTATATGGTGTTTGTTCTTCACGGATTACATAAGAATTTTGACAGTGTCAAGAATCAAGTCCTTACCAACCCAAATATTCCTACTGTCGATGAACTCATTGATCGGTTGGTTCGTGTGCCATTGACCGATGGGTCTCTCAAAACTGAAGTTGATTCTGCTATACTCTTTACCAACTCTGATCGTGGAGGCCGGGGTCGTGGACGTGGGAGAGGAGGTCGTGGAAATCGACCACAGTGTTCCCATTATAATCGAATAGGACATACTCGAGATCGATGCTTCACTTTACATGGCTTCCCAGCAAAATCTGCAAATATGTCACAGGTGCAAGTGGTAAACTCAGCCAAGAAAGATGAATCTCTACAAGAAAACAAGTTCGTCGTGTCTAACGACGAATATAAAGAGTTCCTTAATTTCAAAGCTGCTTCTAGCGATGTAGCAGCCCTAGAACTTCAATCTGGTAATTCTTCGGTTTGCTTTTCTCACTCTTTGCCCTCTTCCTCCTGAATTCTGGACTCCGGTGTATCCGACCATATTGCTGGTAATCCTTCATTGCTTTCAAACTTGTCTTCCACAAAAAAAAACCCATGTTATAACCCTTGCAGATGGTTCAAAAATACAACCTGCTGGAGTAGGCAAAATTTCTCCCCTTCCTACTCTAAATTTAGATTCTATTCTTCTTGTTCCCGGCAGCCCGTTTAATTTACTATCAATTAGTAAGTTAACTCGCTCTCTCAATTGCTCAGTAACCTTTCTTCCAGATTCTTTTCATATCCAGGACCGGAGTACGGGTGTAAAATACCGGAAATAGGCGAATATGAATAAGGGAATTTTCCGGAATTTTTGGACATTTTTCGGGAATTTTTCGGAGCTCGTACGGACGAGTTGACGGGGATAAAAACGGGGTCCGGAAAAGCCCTGTTTAGGTTACCCCATTTAAATGAGGAAAAGTTTTTATTTTCTTTTCCTTTTCTTTTTGTTTTTCTTTTTCTTTATATTTTCCTTATTCCTCGCCGTTCTCTTTTCTCCTCGAGCCGACCTGTGCCGAGCCTCGCCCCTCGCCGATTTCTCCGAGCCTCAAACCGCCGGAGTTCTAACCGCCGGCGACGAGAGCCCTAACTACTTGGAGCAGTTTCTCCTCCTTCTCCCCTTATTTTACCCCGACGCCAAACCCTCCCGAGACACTGTTGGCCATCTCCTCACCTCTTCTCTGTCTCGGTGCCCTAGCCGCCGGCGACGCACCAAGCCACCCCGATCATCTTCCTCTCTGCCCACTGACGCCGGTCGTTTGTCCTCAGCAAAGCAGCGCCGCACCCCTTGTGCCAACCGCCGCGAATTCCTCCTCCCTAGTCCGCCGTCGCCGTGCCCTAGCACCGCCGCCGACACATCTCCTCTCCTCTTACTGCCGGCCAGAGCCCGAGCAGTGACACCAAGTTGACAACCTCTCTGCCCAAGTGCTGCCGATTTTCCCTTGTGCCCTAGCACTATCGCCGGCACAGTGGGTGCATCCCAGCCGCCGCCGCACCTCTGCATTCCGGCCACCAGGTTCTGCCGAGCCCTAGTCCTGGTCTTCTTCTTGATATGTTTGATTTCAACAGTGAGGGTTTATTCAACAGGATTGTGTGCTGTGGGTTGATACTGTGGTGTTGGAATTTTGATCGTGAGATGAAGTAGGACTTGTTGTGGGATTGCTTTTGGTCTCCAGCAGCGACTAATCCTTTCCGACAACAAACTTCCTTGGTTGTGGACTAATAGGAGCGATTGAAAGGTAAGGTTCTTGTTTAATGTTTATGGATTTAGGTTTTGATGTGGACAAGTTAATTGATAATTAATTAAGGTTAATTGATAATTAGGGTTAAAGAATTTATTTAGCTATTTATAGGAATTTAGCTAAATAATTCGTATATATTTGGTATTACAGGACTTTGACGCGAGACGAGTATCTCGGAGTCAGATTTGACCTTTCTATTTTTTTGGAGGCGGGTACTTTTGACTTTTTTGTCTTTGATATGCCTAGTAATGAAATTAACATATTGCATCAATTGTGTTTCTTATCTGTTTCGGTTAATCACTACCCAAATCTTGGTACATGTTTGATTGATTGATTTGTTTTGCATCCCATATACTTGATTATACATGCTTATAGGGGTAGTGATATGCCATGCTTGATGTTTGGGACCTAGGTTTTATACCTCAGTATACCTTTGGATTGTTTTGGATTCGTTGACCTATGATGCACTTTTCTATATATGGATTAGGTCGATGTTTATATAGTTATTGCCATGCATCATTTGCATGATTGCATGCTGTCGATAGTCCGCTCCATTATTGTTGAGCACATCGCCGATTCATGGATCTGCACACACCACCACTCGTGGGTTAGTGGTCGATTCGAGAGGTGTGTTCAGTGAGGACTCTAGGCACCGTTGGTCCGCCATGGGTAGTGTGACACAACGTGTTATCCGCAGGATTCCTCCCGTCATCGTGTCAACGGAGTTGAGGCATTGTGCTCCCCCATATGATTTGGGGTAGGAGGATAGGTGTACTCGAAAGCAGATCCGTCACTCGGTCCTCTCATCGGGAGTAGTGACGTGAGTCTGCAGTTGTCGGCC
This sequence comes from Zingiber officinale, assembly GCF_018446385.1. Classification (NCBI taxonomy): domain Eukaryota; kingdom Viridiplantae; phylum Streptophyta; class Magnoliopsida; order Zingiberales; family Zingiberaceae; genus Zingiber; species Zingiber officinale. The sequence continues at coordinate 34,554,020 of NC_056001.1, forward strand.
CTACCCTCGGCCTCACTATGGTGTGAGATGATCGAGCGTCGGGAGTGACGAGACCATCGTCATAGCATCATCATGATCATTTATTGCTTATGTTTGTGGTTCTGCGTTTATATCTGCATTGTTTGAATACCTATGTTTGACGCATCTGGGATCCTATACCTCGATTGTTTGACCTTATACTCGGGACTGGTTGATACAGATATTCCTGTTTACTTCAGATGCATTTTATCTTTCTTATCGTGAGACGCATGATTAGTGCTAGGTGTTGTTTCTTTACTGCATATCAACTGCTGAGTGTTGGACTCACCCGCCTCCATTGTTGTTATTTTCGAGTTGAAGGTGGGAGGGAGTTCGATCATTTGGTCCCCACGTAGTGCTACTCCTCTGCTGGTTTTTGAGTTGTTGTTTTATTTTAGCTTTCCGCTATCGGACTTTGTTTTAGTTTTGTTTTGGACTTTACATATGGATATTGTATGGAATCTTTCCGTTGGATGGACTTTTGGTATGATTTGGATTTACTCTACTACACGCCTGCTGGATGGCAGAAGAGGTGAGTTCGTCGGTTTGAGCTTTACGAGTGTAGTTGAGTAGGGTGGTTTTCGAGTCAGACTATTACTACTTTGTTTGATTATATATAACTGCGTGGATGGTTGTGTGGAATGTGTTTTTATTGATTGTTATTATTCCAGCCGCCTGTGGCTGAGGTATATGAGATGTAGAAAAGTTTCAGATTGTCCACTGTACAGGGGAGATGCTGCCGAAATTTCTTCGGACAGGGACTCCTCTGGGGCGTGACAGATGATTGGCGCAGCTCGAGTCGCATGGACTCTACTTCCTTCAATCTTCATCCTCTACAGTTTGTGCTGCGGCTGATTCTCCAGATACTCTTCATAATCATCTAGGACATCCAAGTCTGAGTAAGTTGAAAAAGATGGTTCCTAGATTTTCTCATTTACAATCTCTCCAATGTGAACCTTGCCAACTTGGTAAGCATGTTCGTTATTCCTACAAAAATAAGAAAGCTAGTCGATCCAAGTTTCCTTTTGAGTTAATCCACTCTGATGTTTGGGGACCTTGTCGCACCACTTCTGTTCTAGGTTTTCGTTATTTTGTTACCTTTATAGATGATTATTCAAGATGTACTTGGATCTACTTAATGAAAGAACGATCTGAACTATTTGAGAATTTTAAGAAGTTTTGTTCCGAGGTTTCTACCCAATTTGGTCGTACAATCCACATCTTCCGTAGTGATAATGCTAAAGAATACTTCTCTTCTTCATTCAACTCTTTTGTGATCGCTAAAGGCATGATTCATCAGTCTAGTTGCTCACACACATCACAACAAAATGGTATTGCAGAAAGAAAACATCGACATTTGCTTGATACTGCTCGTACTTTATTGCTTCAAGCTAATGTTCCTCTAAGTTTTTGGGCTGATGCGGTTCTTACCGCAGGATATTTGATCAATCGAATGTCATCTTCAGTATTGGGTAATCAAGTTCCTCACTCCCTTTTGTTTCCCAATGAACCAACATACAAGATACCTCTGCGTATCTTTGGATGTACTTGTTTTGTGCATGATTTATCTCCAGGAAAAGATAAACTCGCAGCCAAAGCAATTAAATGTATCTTCCTTGGATATTCAAGGGTTCAGAAAGGTTACAAATGTTATTCTCCTTCGTTGCATCGGTTCTTTATCTCTGCCGATGTGACTTTCTTTGAGAATACACCACTCTTCACCTCCAAAGAAGAAACTGTCATTCCATCCCCGGTCTTGCCAATACCCTTTGTTGATACAACCACTCCTGAGTCCAATGTTCAAGAAGGATCTCCTCATTTGATCACTTATCAGCGTCGTTCCCGCAATGTTCCGACTCCTCAACCAGCTCCTGTTCATGAGCCCAGTGCTTCAGTGCCTGACCAAGCATCCCAACCGATTTCGGATCCTTCTGATCTCCCAATTACGGTTCGCAAAGGTAACCGTATCACTCGTAACCCTCATCCTATTTACAATTTTGTTAGTTATCATCGCCTTTCTCCTATACAATGTGCTTTCACTTCTTCCTTGTCCTCTGTTTCTATCCCAAAAAATGTACAGGAGGCCCTTTCTCATCCAGGATGGAGGCAGGCAATGATTGAAGAAATGCAAGCACTGAAGTTTAATCAGACATGGTCCCTGGTTCCTTTACCCATAGGGAAAAATCCGGTTGGATGCCGATGGGTCTTTACTGTGAAGGTTGGGCCAAATAGCACTGTGAATCGACTTAAAGCACGCCTTGTGGCTAAAGGGTTCACTCAGATTTTTGGCCAAGATTATGGAGATACGTTTTCTCCTGTGGCAAAAATGGCTTCGGTTCGAATCTTTCTTTCCATGGCAGCCATGAACCAGTGGCCCTTACACTAGCTTGATATCAAGAATGCATTTCTGCATGGTGACCTATCTGAGGAGATTTATATGGAGCAACCACCTGGGTTTGTTGCTCAGGGAGAGTCAGGCCTGGTCTGTAGACTCCACAAGTCCTTATATGGCCTTAAACAGTCTCCTCGATGTTGGTTCGGACGATTCAGCTTGGCTCTACAAGAATTTGGAATGATCAGAAGTAAAGTAGACCACTCAGTATTCTACAAACATTCTTCGAGCCTATGCATGTATCTTGTGGTGTATGTAGACGATATTGTCATAACAGGAAATGACCACGCTGGAATTCAAAGATTGAAGGAACATTTACTCCGTCATTTTGAAACAAAGGACTTGGGAAAACTGAGATATTTTCTTGGAATAGAGGTTGCTCAGTCCAAGTCAGGAGTCGCCATATCCCAGAGAAAATATGCCCTCGATATCCTTGAAGAAACTGGAATGTTAAATTGCAAACCAGTAGAGAACCCAATGGATCCAAATGTCAAACTTCTTCCTGATCAAGGAGAACTATTCTCTGATCCCAGCAGATATCGAAGATTGGTGGGGAAGCTAAATTATCTCACTATCACTAGACCAGACATTGCTTTTGCTGTCAGTGTAGTAAGCCAGTTCCTAAATTCCCCTCGTACTGAACATTGGGATGTTGTTGTCCGAATTTTGAGATTCATTAAAGGGTCACCTGGAAAAGGATTGGTATATGAAAATAGGGGACACAAAGAAATTACTGGCTATGCTGATGCAGATTGGGCTGGCCCCGAGTGATAGGAGATCCACCTCTGGGTATTGTATTCTATTTGGTGGAAACCTCATCTCTTGGAAGAGCAAGAAACAGAATGTGGTTGCACGATCAAGCGCTGAAGCAGAGTATCGAGCTATGGCCCTTGCCACGTGTGAACTGATATGGTCAAAACAACTCATTGCTGAGTTGAATTTCTGTGAGGTTGGAACGATGAGGTTAATATGTGATAATCAAGCAGCTCTCCATATTGCTTCTAACCCAATGTTCCATGAACGAACAAAGCACATAGAAGTGGATTGTCATTTTATCCGTGAGAAAGTTGTTTCTGGAGAAATCACCACGTCCTTCGTCAACTCTAATGATCAGCTGACAGACTTGCTCACCAAAGCTCTTCGAGGACCAAGGATTGCATATCTCAGCAACAAGTTGGATGCCTTTGATATCTACGCTCCAACTTGAGGGGGAATGTTGGAAACTAGGAGTTAATAGTATCATGGGAACCGAAGAGTCTCTATTGGAAACTAGGAGTTAATAGTGTTTACTGGAAACCGAAGAGTCTCTTTCTTGTAAAGTGTGTATCATCTCTTGTATAAATTAGGTACCTGCTAAGTAATAAGTTCTAAGTTTTGGACTCACAAAGTCCTGAGTCTTGATTACTCTTTACAAAGAGTAACTTTGAGGAATTTTGAACATAGAGGACTCGTCTAAGAGTAATGAAAAGGCACAAAAAGGGCCATGTCCTTTAACAAGTATGTATGAATCATCAGCAATATATACAGCTAGTAGTAGAGTGGAAAAAGTAGAAAATAATTCATAATTACATGTCATCTGTTATCATATATGGAGATGCACCTGAATCAAATAACCATACAATTTCGGATGCTATCAAGGTAGAATCAAGAGGAGGTAAATGCAGCAAACTTAGATGAGCCAAAGGAGTTCTAAAGTAAAATGGAACCATGTATCGTGCCTATATAATTTCGTTATTTTCTAAATATAAAATATATTAACTAAAAATAATCAAAAAATTTAAAAATAAAACTATAAAAATAAATAAATATTATACACACACACAAGGATAATTTTATAAGATTTTAATTAAACTTATTTAAATTATCTCAATCATAACTAGGAATTGATAAAAATTATTAACCTAAGGGATTTAATTAAAACATAAGTTTTAAAAAAAAACTTTACCTTACGCATCGTGGTGCGCTGGCACCAAAGGCGTGCTTGTGTCTGTCCACGGGTGGAACGTATTAGGAGAAACGGTTCGAGATTTGAATCAAATTATTTTTAGCAAAACTGACAAGTCACTTTATGGATGTTAGGATGGATTTGAAAAATGAAGAGACCATAACAACTTGTGTAGTAGCCTGAATGGTGGGTGATGATCCAAACTAATCAAAAAAGCATTTAGATGGATGGTTAAAATAAACATAAGGAGGGTATGAAATACATCTGCATCCTCCATCTCTATGAAGAGCCATAGCTTTATATGTAGGAGCGGAGATGCGTATTTCTTGGGAGATTATGGTTGGGTTTGGAAAAATGATGTGCGTAGATTATATATGTTATTTTGTATTGTTTAACGCACATCTTTTTGTATTTGTTGTCTGTGATATATGCTTTTGCCCCTTTATCATGATAATTTCAGCATAATTACTACTTTGCGTCCAGAGATCTGCTCGGTGTTTGTTTTTACTTTCAGGAGCAATTTGGAGCGGAAAAGAATTCTAAAGACGCAAAAGAAGATTATTCGAAGAAGACCATGACTTAGCCTTGTCTATTCCGTGGAGAGAAAAGCAAGGATTGGAGTGCCCAAATCATTTCAAATGCAAATTGGGTTTGGCAATGCCTTGAGGCACGGCTAAGGAAGCAAGAAGACAAGGGTCGTGCCAAATGGCACGGCCAAAAAGGAGGACAGCGTAGAAATGGGCATGGTCGTGGAGACTGCCCATGCCAGACAGCTTGCGTCATGCCTTGAGGCACAGCCATGCCTCCATAATTGCAGGTTTAAAGATCAGGTCATGTCAAATGGCACGGCCCAAAAGGCAAAACAGAGCAGCCTCATGTTCTGACTGTGCCAAATGGCACGGCTAAGCTATGTGGATAGAGACAACTTTGCTCTGGCCGAGCCATAAGGCACGGCTACGAAGCCAGCATAGCTCTGGTAATGCCAAATAGCATGGCCAAGCCATTGCGCCAGAGACAAGTTGGCTTTGGTCGTGCTAAATGGCACAACTAGATAGCTAGAGGACGGTTTGGTCGTGTCCCAGGGCACGGCCACTCCTATAAAAGGGGCACTTCATTTCCTTTATGAGGGAGGGGAGATCCAAGGCGAGAAGGGATCATCTAGGTCAAATATTTGCACTCTGGAGGTGTCATCTGGGCAATCCGAGGTCGTTCTACTACTCCATCCTCGTCGGCACTCCAAGATTTGCATCCAAGGGTTTCACTCGACGTCAAAGGATAAGTTTCTTCTCGCTTTCTTTAAGGTTCTTGAAGTTTCTATGATTTTGAGTTCTTAGGTTGTATTTCTTCCAATTATAGAGTAAATTAATGTTGTTTTAGGACATAGAAAGTAATTTTAATGTGTGGATATTGTAAACTTTGTTGAATTGCCAATTTCCTTGTTTGATGAAGCTTGTGTGACACTTGTTCTGTTTGATGAAATGCTAGCAAATAGGTTTTCTTTGTGAACATGGATTTATCTATCTAGATTGCATTTTTGTATGTGTAGATCTAATTTCTGAGCTAGATACATTGTTGTGTGTCTATATTTGGGCGTGAATCTGAATTTTCATTGAATAGATGCATGAATTATTGCCTCTTTTGAGTGTACGTTCCGATATAGCTCGACATTACCTTATGATACTTGTTTAACGTTCAGTATCTAAGGTAACTATCCTTCTATATGGAACATAACCTCCTAAAGGAGAACAATTCTATGTATGGACAAGTCTATCACTTAACCTAATGGGCTTTCCCTAATCATATGCTACACAAGTGACCTACATAATCTAGAGATGTACACCTGGGGGAGGCCTTGTGACAGGAGGTACTCTACTGAAAACCCAGACTCCCTAAGTTACTTCTTCACTTGATGGCATACTTAATTACTCGCAAGGGAAGTACTCCGATACGCCGTCGCGGGGTGGTATTCGATAGTAATTCAGACTATCCTGCAAACATACAAGCGGAGAACTAGGAATGAGCGAATTCATAGCACAACATTCACCATTACAATGAAAGCAACGGCCTAGAACATTCTCTGAATTAAGGACTTCCTCAATTATCTTTCTTTACTTTTATTTTCACATCTTAATTGAAAATCACAAAACAAATGATTATCGATGTTGTCTAACAAAATTCAACGTGTAAAACCAATTACCTTTTAATCCTCAATTTTCATGGGATCAACTTATATAAATTTTATTACTTGACGACGACCGTGCGCTTGCGGTAATTCACATCAGGAACTAAGTCTCAGCACTAAGGGGGTTGAGTGTCAAGGAGGCACCGACTGAATGGGATGGGATTTTGGGATGGAGACGAATGGGTCATCATGAATTATGAGCAGTTGGGAGGGAGAGGTGGAACTGGCTTTGACACGACAGTATCAACCTAGTGTAGAGAGGGAGGGGACAATGGTGGATTTCCAAGCTGCATGGGCAAGTTGCAAAAGGATGTGAAAAATTAGGTCTCGTAGATTCTAATACCAATTACCAAGTCAAGGAACTTGATATGTTATTCTTTGGTCAAATACAATCCATGTATTTGTAGATCTAAGCATGATTAATTATATATATAATTATGCATATGACTAAATATTCCTTGGACTCAATTATCTCTAATAATTTTATCTAATAGGCTTCAAGCAACAAATTTAACTAGAAATTCCAGCATTATGAATCAAAATACTCACATGATCCTCCTCTCCTAAAGAAAGATGGCGCTGATGTCGAGGTAAATCAGTTAAACAAGCAGGCATTGTGTTTTTGGTAGAAACAAGTATAAGCTTTGTCAGTCTCTGTATTCTACTCATCAAAGCAGCTTTGGCTTCCTCTTCCTCCTCCAAACGTGATTGCATCTTCACTTGACCTTCCTCAAGCTGCTCAGACAGCAAAAACGCCTTTAGTATGAATTTACAGAAGTCCGAAAACAAAAGATCAATATTGTAGAAATTATCAAATATTAACGAGATAAATATACTTAAATTCAAATAAGGCATCTATAGTGCATTTGCAAACTACCTGTTGGCGCAAACTCATTACTTCCTCTTGACTTGCACCACACAGCATTCCTTTCTTTAACTGCTCAAGTTCTTGCTTCAAGCACGATATTTCCTTCTGATACTTCTTAATTAATGACTTCTCATCAATAATCTGGAACAAAATATTAAACTCAAACTCACTTGGCCACATACAAGTACTTTGAATCCAACATGACTAACAAAAAGTAAATGTACCCTGTTGCGAGAAGCATAAATTTCAACTCTCTTTGCTCTACTTGCAAACTTTAGTGTATTATGAGTTTCCTCTAAATTGCTAGATGCAGGTGTCACTGTACATATAAGCTGTATGGTACACAATACCAAATAGAGTGTAGAATTTGAATTCAAATAGAAGTCAACATAAAGATTAACAAAATTTCTAAAAATGATTATTTAATGCTCACCGACACATGCCCATGGCCACTCAATGAAGATTGTAAAAGTCGAGTCAACTTAGAATCCCTATAAGGAATATGGCATGCTTTCCCTTCACTAAGCTTTCCGATGACCTTTATAAAATAGGCAATTTAAATTAGCCATTGAACTGGAAAAACAGATACTCAAGGTACAGTTAGAATCAACAATTGAATAACATATATTAGTGAATTTTCCATCCACTGTTCATTAATAGAGTATAAAGCAACCCAAGGTAAACAAATTTATAATAAAAGAGAGTCACAATTTAGAGTTACAAGGTCTTCATAGACTACTAGTTGCTTTTGTGTCACAAACTAAGATAACACTAGTCAATACCAGTGTCACAAATAAAATTAGATAAAATTACTCTATTAGATAGGATACTAACTGTTCCAAGAGTTAAAAGACTTTTGTTAATGTAAGATCCTTCCTTTCTTCTTATCCCAGTCGTTTCAGTTTTAGAACTCTCAGATCCTGCTAGATCAATAAGATTCTGAAGAAGAGAACCCTGAGTAAGGTTTTGCAATTCAAACACGTAAAATACAATGTGATTAATGTTAAAGATCTTACTAATTGAGAATACATCACTCCATCGTATTCTTCACCATGAGCACTGCTTTCAATCATCTGCGCAAGTCAATCATTTAATCAAATAACTGGGATGAGATAAAAAGCTAACTTTAAAAGAAAAAACTGTTTAAGATGACAAAGAAAAATGTAAACAAAATCTCACAATTTAGTCACTACTACAGCAACTGACTAATATTAAGCAGTGTAATGATAAAGCATTTAACTACAAATAGAAATGATAACAAAATGACTTGGAGAGAGGGCCATCTAGCAATCACTCTTAAGAGTTGAGACCAAATATTTCGTTGTGGAAAAATTACTTGGAAATGCTAACGTAAATTTACAAGAGCAAGCATGAAAATTTGAATCTTCTCTGGTTATTTGATATGAAGAGGCATTCATTGAGTGAGGTAACATAAAGTGATGGCTAGAAATAATATAAAAACTAGTTTAGAATAGTAAGATAGGGAATATCAAGAGTTTTACAAACACACCAATGTAAATATTGTGTGACTTCTGCTGCTGAACAGGTTAAAATTGTTGGAACCCACATGTCGATGTTCTGAAATTAGGAAAACAAAAATATTAATGTAAGTCCCATCGATGTAGACATTGAGAGAGTAGGTGTTCAAGCAACATAAGAATGTTAACTCTACCAGTCATTTTGATGACATGCTAGACAAGAACCCAATTAATGAAAATACATAAGAAAATTCACTTGAGATAATAGTAGTATATAAATCATATATGTCAGAATCAGTACCAACAACAAAATCAACAACAACAACAACAACCAAGCTTCATCCCACTGCATGAGATCGGCTATATGGATCCTTTTACGTCATTGAGCTCTATCTCTAACTATATCATCATCTATATTTAACTAAAGTTTATCTTGTTTTATCGTTGCTAACCAAGTCTTTTTTGGTCTTCCTCCTCGTTTGATATGTGTTTGTCATAATTTCACATCGCCTAACTGGAGCATTTATTGATCGACTAAGTATATGCTCATATCATCTTAAACGTGTTTACCAACGACAAAATCAAATAGTTCAAAAATTCAAGTATGGCCATATCAGACTGGTCTCATCAGCCTAATCACAAAAAAAAAAAAAAGCAAGATATAAAAAGATAGCTTCATACATTATTATAATTGATATTCTAAAATTGTAAATAGAATGTCTATTGTATATCATTTACATATCCAACTAGTAAGAATGCAACATATTAATATTATCATATTATTTTTTATAAAAATTAATAAATAATAAAACTAGATTATAATTAATAATTAAGATCATTTTTTAGCACAGATTACTAAACGACACTAAATTATTAATTTATATTTTTTTTATAAAAGTGCTATCATTTAATATTTAAATGTTATAGTTTGAATCCCTGACAAGTTTTTAGTTGAAGAAAGGACAATTCTAGGATCATTTGAGAGAGCATTGTGTTCTTTCTCAACCCACAATAATCTCTTACATTAGATCAATGCTAGATTGGACGATAACTTCATTAGATCAATAATGAGCGAGGGAAAGATGAATGAGTCACTGAGTAATGAGTAATGGCAAAGCTGAATGAGCAGTATCTAATCTTATAGCAAATCTCAAGTTGTGACAAGACTAAGAAATTTTAGAGGGATATAAAATCACTCCTTCCCATGTGGGTTCTCTAGATCAATGTTAGATTGGTCAAGTTTTTCAATCAATCACAATTTGAACAAATTTTAACTCAATTTCATTTTTTTTAGCTTTCAATTTTATCAAATTTTAATTGATTTCATTAATTTTCTAATGTAATATAATTGATATTCTAGCTAATTTCATTCAAATTTGTAGTCTTTCTTAAACTTCTTTTTAATATTTGTGAAATATTGATTTCTCAGAAAAAAATGGATCAGCTATTGTCGATGCCTCTCCAACACGGACAATCCATAGCTGTATTAGATAGTTTGCCAACTATGATATATGTCACTGCTTCATCACAAAGATTAATATACCATGACACTGACAGTAAGAATCTCTAGCTTCTGGAAATTAGTTATAAGGGAATTTTTCAACGCAAGAGACAAGCAAACAACCATGCATTTGTTTTTTTAACGTGTTTAAACTGCAAAAACAAGAAAAACTTCTCAAATCGAGAAACCAAATTGATGTAAGAACGCACTTAGTACAAAGTACAAATGAAATATATACAGATATAATAACAAGGTTTAAAGAACCAGCGTGTGTCAATTAGTACAAATGAAATATAATGGTCTGAGCAAACACCAATAGAACACCGATGCCGGTTTCGGTGTGCGGACGGAACGGTAAGTTTCGCCCGTTCTACCGGTACGGAACGAAATTTCTATCCCTGTGAGAAAGTACAAGAGAAAGTGGACGAAAAACGAATAGCTTATAAGAAATTATATATTTGTAAGAACGAGAAAAACTTAAAAAAATATACAATAACCAAGAAAAAAACTAAAAAAGTAGTGAATAAAGTAAAAAATAAAACTTTTGAACAATTATATCAACAATTGGATACAAAAGAAGAGGGAAGAGATATTTATAGAATAACTAAAGTGAGAGAAGACAAGAGATATTATCCAAATAAAATGTATTAAAGATAAATGTAATAAGGTACTAGTAAATGATAGAGAAATAAAAGAGTGGTGGAAGGGGTATTTTTATTAACTTTTTAATAAAGGTTTAGGTGGTCACTTAACTTAGGTAATTTAAATAGGTTAAATGAACATAGAAATTTAAATTTTTATCATAGAATTCAAACTACATGGGATGTACAATGGAAAAACCGTTGGACCGGATGATATTCCGATAGAGATATAGAAGTGTCTAGAGAAACAAGGTATTGAATGACTTACAAAATTATTTAACATGATATTGAAAACGAAAAAATGGATGATCAATGGAGGATAAGTACTCTAGTTCTCTTATGTAAGAACAAGGAAGGTGTATAAAATTGTGTAAACTATAAGGGTATTAAACAAATGAATTATACCATGAAACCGAGAAAAACTAATAAAAAAAATTAAGAAAGGAGACCACGATGACCGAAAATTAATTTGGATTCATGCCTCGAAGGTCGATAATAAGTTATACATCTTCTTAGATAATTAATTGAAAAATATCGAGAGCAAAAACAAGATCTATACATGGTATTCATCGACTTAAAAAAACTTATGATAGAGTCCAAGAAAAATTATATGGAGAATTCTAGAAAAGAAAAGTGTTAGCATAACATATATTAAACTAATTAAGGATATGTACAAGGATGTAACAACCAGAGTAAAGACTTTAGGCGGAGTAACTGAAACATTTCCAATAAAAATAGGATTACATTAAGGATCGGCTCTAAGTCCCTATCTGTTTACACTAATTATGGATAAACTACACACATTCAAGATACAGTGGTGCATGTTATTTGCAGATATTGTTTTGGCAGATGAAACTCGTGAAGGAATAAATGTTAAACTAGAATTCATATAGTCGACCCCACCTAGTGGGATAAGACTTAGTTATTGTTGTAGATTCAAAGATTTTCTATTTTTAATGATTATCAATTAATTAATTGAACTAAAAATAATTTCTACTCTCTTTTAACTTTAATGTGTCAAAATGAATTCACATATGCTTTATTCTTATAATGTTTTTACTAAGGTTTCAAATTTTAAGTCATGCTGTAGTTTCTGTTTCAAACCAAAACGATACAATTTCAATATTTTATCGTGTCATGACGATACAATTTCGATATTTGTTTGTTTTTAAATATCCCCACCTAGTGGGAAAAGGCTTAGTTGTTGTTGTTGTTGTTTGTTTTTAAATATAAGCCTATATTAATTAAATTTCTTTCATAAATATTTGATTGATATAGATGGCTATATTTTTAGAATATTGAAATTATATTTTTAGAAATTTTTAACCTATTAGAAAACTTAAATTTATTTTTAAAATTTAAAATTAATTTCAATATATATATATATATATATATAAACTGTTATATAATTAAATATAATAGTTATATTATAATATAATATTTATATATAAATAGTTATTACAAATATAATCTATATATACAATTATAATATAATTGTTTAATATATCTATTAAACCATTAAAAATATATTATATATCAGTTTTAGTTAAAACTGAGATTAGATTTTTCCTTTCTCGCGATCTCGTTGGCATCGCCACTATTACTCATCATAATTGCTCAAAGTCACTTATCATCGTCGCTCGTCGTAGCCGCCCATCACTGCACCTCGTTGTCGTCGCTCATCGCTCAAGTAAGATCTCACCTCTCCAACTCCTAGCCCTCTCTCCCTCTCCTTGCATTTTGGTGCCAATCTAGTGTCAAGAATGGCATTTCGATGTCGATCCTGTGTCAAAATGGTAAAAATCACTCGTATAGAGGCATGAGTCAACATCGAAAACCTTGATTTTTACACAATTATTTTGGACAAGATTCAAAAATGCAAGCTATACCGGAATTTTGATCTTTAATCGGAACGATATTGATTAGGTATGTGTCGATATTCCGATACATAGTGTCAATAATAGATTTGAGATTGAAGGAGGAAGGAGATAAAGCATAAGAAGAAAACATTATCTTACTAAATGGGTCACGACACCCTTTGCGACGCTCGCAGAGGGTCGTCACAGAGTGACAACACCCTCCACGACCTCGTGGCTACCTCGTAGTTGTGGTACAACCCTGCACTAAAACCGTAAATACTGCCCATTGCGAGTGGCACAGTTCGGCATTTCAAACACGGGCTACGTCTACTACTACTACTAAACTTAAATTTCATATAATCTTGTCTTTACTATACTACTAAGCTTATATTCACTTAATTTTATAATAATACAATTAAAATTTTAATAAACACATTTTCAAAAAATACAAGCATTTGGTAGCAACAAAGTGACTAAATAAATTCAAAGGGGCTAAAAGAATAGGGTAAAAAAAATGATTTACCTTCACCAGAGGCAATAAAAGACAATGCATGACCAGGAGATAAAACAACTTCCTCCTTTATTGCCTCGACATATGTGCCCTAAAATGATTTTCCATAGAAAGATATAATTATTCATAGAAATATTAACCAATGAGCATAAGTCAACAAGTT